>NW_019101991.1:196414-267715 GCF_001856785.1 Myzus persicae | reverse complement strand
CCCCCCCCCCGACTGCAGTAACTCTTATGGTCCGCAGGTACTTTGCGTACGCATGTAGTGTGACGCGCAAACAAACCTTTCGCCCCGTCCCTGTTAGTCGACACTACAAAAAAAGAGGTATATAAATATAACTTTTAAATCGTATTAACAATGTAAAACTATTTGTAAAATGTAAGCTAATGAATAAAACTTGTATGCTAATGACTTAAGAGGTCAAAACATAATTTTTGCTAACATATTTTTGTTAGCAGTGTAAGTTATACAAATGGAATAAAATAATTGACACGTGTTTCAGTGGCAGCTCGTGCTATGGAGCACAGGAGCACATACGCCACCTATGTTTTTTGGGGCAATAATCGTATGACTAAATTACATAATATTTATTGACAAAAATAAAATTATTTTGATGACTAATTATAGTTAATCATTTAACATAATATTCTACACTTAATGTATAGTAAATATATTAGAGAATTACTGTAATAGGTGATAACTGATAAGTGATGTTCGTAGGTTTTGTGGACCATGCGTCTATGGTACAGCTACGAGTTACGATGACGGCGTCACGCAGCATTGAAAATATGCTCGGTTCGGGCATGCGCATAAACATTTTCACTTCCACTTTTCGGCTATAAATGATGTGTTCGTCATGGCACTTGCTAACAGATAATTTGTGCTCACAAATATTCAAGCAGCGGCGGCGTCGCCTAAATGATTGGGTGATGGGTAGCGGTCGTTTCCCAGACGTTACCACTATCACAGACAGTTGTAACGCGGTATTTAATAATAATATTTTGATCAATTTTTTATTGCTTATTTCTATTAATAGTAAATACCTACTATCATAGACAGTAAAACCATAGAAATATGTATATTTATGAAAAATGTATATCATCACTGTGTAAGAATATATAAGAATACCTATAAATATATTAATAAAGTTCAGTTTTTCTAATGTACCGAAATAATAATTAATTATTACTATTCATAAAGTATTAAATATCTATTTTATAAATGTGCACCACCGACTACTTTACCCACGGGCCGCCACTGCGTGTATTGCTAACGTGATATAATTTCCTCTTTTTTCTATAAATAAAGAAAAGGCACAGAATGTGGAAATATCATTACATTCTACGTGGTATATAATATTTTAATTTTTCAATTCTTACAATAAATAGTTAAATGGTTATAATGGATGTATCCAAAATCAGAAAAACCGAATTTTTTGGTGGCAGAAAATAGAAATATATATATTACTATACTGATGGTAACCAGAAAGGTCATTTTGACGGTTACAAAGACGACTCCCTATTTCTTAGAATCGCCGACAATACATAATAGGCTTATGTGATTATCAGGGTCGTCACGGTTGAACACATGTTTAACCTACTCCGTATTGGTACCCAGTACACACTTTAACGTAGTTATTTTTATTTTTATCGCAGCATAATTTTATATATATATATGTAAAATTATATGTCTAACCATTTTATACGACGATCATCTCCGTTTGGAAATGTAAATTCTTTATGTTATAATAATATTATTGTCATTGGTGTATTGCCAGGATTACGATTTTGAAATTGGGAGGGGTTGGGGATTATGTATAAATTGAACTATGTTTTTACAGTTTTCGTATATAAGTAATATAATTAAATAAATAATTAAAAGGACGTCACACACGCACGACATCGCACATTTTTGTTCACCAGTTTCAATATTGTTGTTAATTTTGATATTAGAGTGAATTGGCTTATGATAAAATTTAAAGGTAAGATTATGGGTGCAGTGTCCTCTTAATGATACATTTATTAGGGGAATAAATGTCAAGAGGGGAGGGGCGTAAACCTAAACTCCCCTTTACGCCCCTCCCTTTCCCCCCTACCTGTCCTACCTAGTAAATAATAGTAATCAATCAAAATTAAGTACTGCAATGTGTAACGTCTGATTCACCCGGTTACGGCATGGTACACAAATAATGCACATAAATATTATAATACATACTAATTCAACAATGGTATTTTATGATAATTCAATTAAGCTATTATTTTTAGTATAAACTCTAAAATAAATGGTCAATACTCTATACTCAATAGGCACTGTCTGGGTATAATGGTTGATTGGAATTTTATGATAAGCGATGCAGTGATACAATATTTTTGCCTCTAAATGTAGGCGGTTTGTTTAAATATTTTTTGGTATTTATACTTTTACACAAATTTCTTATTGAGATTGTTGAAGTCTTAGAAAAAAAAATATATTACTCGAAAACACGTTTAATAGAATTTAAAAATTACCCAACCAACATAATATGCTGGCATGCTGCTGTTTGCTGCACCCCTTAGTTTTAGCTGTACGTTTTTGGAACATTATAATATTATATATACGGTTAACAAGTATATAAAATAATATCTATATGTTTAATATTATGTCCTTGCACGTGGTTTCATGTTGGAAGAAAATATTTGCTCGACCCCTCAACAACAAAGAAAAAAAATCTTTTATATTTTATATCGTTTGACATCGCAGCGGGGCAGATAAATTAATGACGTCCTGCTACCCATGACTTAGTCACCACCACACACAATCTTGATTGTTATAACAATATTATATGGCGTCTCGGTTTTTTTTCTTACTGTCCCTTGAATTCTCCGAACAGCCCAGTGGGAAGGTCAAGTGGTGGTTTTCGGGGTGTGCCGGCCGATGGCGTACAAATAACATAGTATAGTTGCTCACTCGCAAGGATCATCGTCACGTTTCGTTCCCAGAGTTTATGGTCGATGAGGGATGTGTACGTACACGGCAACTATAAGACGTATTAACCTCACTATATATATATATATATTGACCCAGTACATTGTGTTGTATTTATGGTCGTTTTTCATTGTTGTTGAGGGTATCCAATAGTAATACAGTCTTTACTGTGTGTTATCTGTGTCAATACAATAATACCGAGAAGGACCATTTTACGAACATTTCTCTAAGAAAAAATCGGTTTATTGTAGAGGCGTCGGCGTGAGTGCGATGTTGCCGATTTGACCAGTCCGATTTTAATGCAGCTGGCACCATGGCTCTTTGTACAATTTTAAGAAAATATAATACTGATTTGTATACTGCATACATATAATATTATGCAGTTATAATGCAAATTTTTTAGAGGTGGCAAATTCTAATACATAGGTTACTAATATAATACAGTTAGTTGGGCACAACACAATATTGTAATAACATTAATCAGTTTAAAAAGAAATGTTTAGTAAAATCATAAATAAAAATATTCCATAATATTGAGTGGCTTTTTCAATAATTATAATCCAAACGTTTTAAAACAATGTCTTTAAAATGGCAGCAGTTTGTTCAATGTTTACAAGTTTCAGCGAAACAGTTTTTAAATCCGGCACTGCAGTGGAGTACCCTTGGGGGGGGGGTGAAGATTAAGTTCTTAAATTTATAATACTTTCACCGTCTTGTAAACGTATTAAATAATAGGTAACTATGTATTAAAATTGTAATTTGTATGAAGGTTGCTGCAAAAGTACAATATAGAAAATATAATATTTGTGTAATTGTGTCTACACTCAACGATAATTAATAATATATTACGATGTAAGATAACAACCGTGGACATGCGGAGCACTAAAGTGAATTTTTTCCATTTATAGTTGACGGACAACACATTTGTCGCCTATCATTAATAATAATACTTATTAGTAATGATAATAGGCATTTGTTATTATGTTTAATTGGCATACTATTATAAATGGATATAAATGAGTTCATAGTTCATACAATAATTTCATCATCACAAACCAGTACTTTGTCCCCAGGTATATTTTATTTTCACACCGGTTTGTGTTGGCGGATATGTAGATAAAATATCCATTTATTGAAACATACATAATATGATGCGTCATTTAATTAAACTATTATTTTGAATGTTGACATTTTACATTCCAACGATGGGCGAAGGTTAACAGACAAAAGTAGTATGTGATAATTCAACGTCAGACAGTACTACTTTTCAACTGTATTACAAAAATACAAAGTTCAATAAGTTATACATAGTGATTATAATTAAGTGTGTTAAGTAACAACCACTAACCAGTGTGTCAAGTTTAATATTTCTCAAAACAAAATGAAGGCCAATTGAATTTATCGAAATAATATAGGAAAGTGAGATTATTATAATTTATAGTATTCATATGGTAATCGAAATATTGAAATGCAGTTATAGTATAAATTATATAATTATAACAAATAATTAATAGGTACCGCTATGGCATAATGCATGATTTTATGAAAACTATTTATTCTTGTACAATGATAAATCGTAAAAATATTACTTGTAAATTGTACTTATTGATGTGTATAAAATTATTTGTATTACAATATCCATCAGTTTATTACCTATTTGTTTTTAACTTAACTTGTACATTTATAGGCATTAATAGCTGAAGAGGACGTCACACCCGCATGCGTTGTCTCCGTCTTACAAACGAGTAACATACTAGATTTATGCTCAGCAGTTCAAGTTTTATGTCGTTAGCTTAAAAATTAGAGTGAATTAACCTATAATGAAACTTGATGGTAAGAACTTTATCCGTGTTTTGTTGGAAGTTTTTTTACGATACTTCAGTTTTTAAGCGAGGTATGCTTGTATAATAAATGTAAATTAAAAATGCTCATAACTTCAAAGTTCAAAGTTCAAATTCAGTTTTATCGTCAATCCTTATCTGTGAGTGTGACAATTACAAATTTAACAGCGGAAGTGTCAAATACTATATATTATACTTATTATACTTTTTTTTCGTAATTACATAAAATTTAATAAAATAGTTTAATTTTCTGTTGTATGGTAAAAAAAAAAAAAGGTCATTCATTGATATTGTGGGTCGTCAGTCATATTTAAAAAAAATTTTCAAAAAAATGGGTCGTACAATAAAAAGTTTGGGAACCTTTGGTATAGACTATAGATAACAACGTATACTGTATAAGCATATCCTTCTTTCCTATTATAAGCTATATCCTTAAAAAAAATGTGTAATAACTAGAAAACTACTCTTTCGAATTTTGATTTCAATACATCAAAATTCTCAAAAAAAATATTCGCTAAATAATTTACAGTAAAAAAGTGGGGTTTCCATTTGAAAAACAGAAGTTTGTATCACCACAGGACACTCCTTAAGTGGTACAAAAAATCTCAAGAATATGAAAGTATGGTCTTTGAGTATATTTAAAGATTCCAAAAATCATATTTGAAAAACTTCATTATTAAAGAAAAAAAGGGTGAGCATACTTGTTGGATCGCCCTGTATAAATGGACGATGCGCCCATGCGGGAATAATAGAGTAAGACAGTAACTGTGTAAGACCAAGGGCCATAATATGTATAGTTATTTAAAGTAACACCTAAATTATTTCTTAAATGATTATGGGACAGTTGATTCTTAAAATATAGTCCTTAAGTTAAGTGGTCAATATTTACCAAATATAACCATCCTGTTTGTATCATAAATTGTGATAATAATTTGCATTGTTTTAATTTTTCAATGAATTGTTGTATAAGGTATTTTTAATTTTTAATTTATTTTGAAATGGAAGAACAAGAGAAATTTAGAGATTTTATTTTTATTTTTGGAATTTCTCAAACATATAATCAATGACCATTTTTCAACATCTATTGAATTTTTTAGTACTACTGAAGGAGTGCCCTTGTGGCAAAACAAATTTCTGTTTTCAAATGAGAACCCTCTTTATACATTTTTGCATATTTAATTACCTTTAAGTGTCGGGCTATGCATTGAGTCTGAGTCTCCAGTCAAAATACATTTCAGCATAACAAAAAAAAAAACGTAATGACACTTTTGTATGTATTTTATTATTTACTGAAAAGAAATACATAAAACAATTTAGTAAACGGTCACTTTGTACGGTCCATTGTTTAAAATGCATAACGGTCTACTTTGTACGGTCGGTTAAAAAGGTACACTGCAGACGCGGACACTTTGTACTATTATGTACATAAAGTATATATTGTAAATATATGTAGTTAGTATATACAAGTAATCGCAGTTACAAGTACAGTGTACAGTATAAATCGATATGCCAAAATATTACAAATAAAAATATAAAGTACAATATTGGAAAAAAAATATTTAAAAACTACATGTATAATATATGGAATTTAAAAATTTGATACTTGTTATTTCCTTTCTTTGATGCTGGTTACATAAATTAAATAATTTACTATTGCCTGCAGTGTAGGATTTTTGTCTTTTATTAAGTCTATTGCCACATTCGCCCTATTGTATTGCCCGCAAAACTGTCCAAAAACTCGGATTTGTTGTTCCTACTAATTTATTGAACGAATTATTCCACCCTTCGCTAAAATTATTAGTTCGATGAGAATTAGACATTGTTTGACATCTTACATTTCCAAATCGGTGTTCGTCAATTGCGCCGGATTTGCGACACTACCTGTATAGTAAATATATATTGCGCCGCTATAAAAAAGGTATATTAGAAAGATATGCATCAATTGCGCCGGAGCATTTGACAATGACACAAACTGTCTTGGTTAGTTTTAATTTTTATAATAATTATATAATATTATATTAATTTTATAATAATTTGTACAACAATAAACAAAAATATTTACATTACACACAATTTAAACAATTTATAATCTAAAAGTCGATGACTGTAAATCTTATCTGGCAACATCAGCTTCATCATATTGAGAGACAATTAAAAATACGTCATACAAACAGTCAAATATCATATTTCATTTTGCCACGTCTTATGTAAAAACCATAGTTGCAAAACTATATTTGTACCAAATATACAATAATGCTAATCTGTAAGTTTTGAAATTAATAGCAATAATAGGTATTATACACGTTTTTATAATAATATATTTAAGAATCGATGGGCGCAATTGACGTACACAACTTATAACACTGAAGTATCGATCGGCGCAATTGATGTATACCTTTTTCCTTTCCCATAATTTTTCATTTTTTACCTGTGATTTACGTCGCAATTGATATATTATGCCCTTCCAAATAGAAGGAGGGCACCGTGGGTTATTGTTATTACCACTAATATCAGCATCAAACAAAGGAAATAACAAATATCGAATTTTTAAATTCCATATATTATACATGTAGTTTTTAAAGATTTTTTTTACCAATATTGTATTTTATATTTTTATTTGTAATATTTTGACATATCGATTTATACTGTACACTGTACTTGTAACTGCGACTACTTGTATATACCAACTACATATATTTACAAATTTACAATATATACTTTATGTACATAATAGTACAAAGTGTCCGCGTTCTGCAATATACCTTTTTACCCGACCGTACAAAGTGACCTAGAACCCAAAATGTAGGTGCTTGATATCTCTTACACTGATACAACCCAAAACATCACATGCTGTTCAAGGAAAAATAACGGTATACTTTATACAGCGTGTACCCAATATTTTTATAATAGTAATATATATATTATATTATTATATAAAATACGTTCTCATAAAATGTGTCAACAGACAACAGCCATAAAATAAGTGTATGTGTAAATGTAGTTTATGAGATGTAGCGATGAGTGAGTGAGTGAGTGGTATTTCGTATTTGGCCTTTACAAAATGATATATTCTATAAATATATAATTTATATATATTATAAATAAAAATATTATGTACATAAGCATATTTCGTCTTGTTTTGTAAATCACAATAGTGAATAGTTATTAATTACATCAAAAATCAAACTATTTACATAAAAACATCCAACGTCAGAAAAAACTATACGATTATTCAAATCAATTATTTTAAATGTTGTTAGGCATTGACATAAAATTGACTAAGATAACACTATTGTATATTTATATTATGCTTCACTGGTTCAGCTTAAACAAATAAACAATATTATAATATTTTTTTTTTTATTTGGTGAACTTTGAAGTTTTATTATTAAGTACCTACTTAATACTAGAATACAAATATTATATGCTTTGGAAAAAATTATTCTATTGCATGTGCTCACCTCACCTATTATACATTAATCTGGGGCCATATATAGTATATACTATACACTATAAAATGCAACATTAAATATTATAATTTATAACACGGATACGCACATCCGCTGTCTTTTCGCTGGACACACGAAGAATAACATACAATAATCGTTCGTAAATCATAAGTACTTAAAAATATACACCTAATATATTATTTTCCTTTACACAATACTACAGCAGACAAACACGTACACACACACACACCCTACTTACATACACATTACACTTCCACAAATGCGTATTGGTGTGACAATAATATTTCAGTACCTACACAATTTTATAATTTATATTATATTTCCCAAGTTATAAAAATTGCTATGTTTTTTTCAAAAACAATCAGACCACATAAACCATTGAAAAAATCTTAAATTTCTTGTACTCTCATGAAATGTGACGAATTGTGTAAGGCAGTTATTACAATGATAGGTAAATGTATTTTATATGGCGGCGGCAGCGGCGCGGAAGTAATGCGGAAGCAGTCCCCGCGGCGTCGTCGGTTCAAACTTAAAAAAAAAAGGTATATAATATATATTATATTAATTTGCAACGGATTTGATTGACTTCCCAATTCTATTCTATATAGATTTAAGATTTAACTAAGATGGCAAAAATCGAATAATAAAATATATTATAATATAATAGATTGTTAATAGAAGTATCTACTAAACTCAAAAGTATAACGATTTTTGTATAAACAGACATAACAATTATATCAAGAAATGTTAAGTTGGCGCCCCTAAGTCCTGAGATGAGGTGCTTTGATAGATCAGCAACAGCTATATATTATAATGTATAGCTGCATAGTCACATACTCACGTACCAGTTAAAGAGGGAAGCGTGAATGCCATCTAAATTGCTGTGGTTTGATACTCAATAGTAAATTTTTTATGATATCATGTACGTTTTCTGAATTGAATCACAATTTATGTTGTGTCCGTTGATAGATTATGGGCCCGGGTGTACCTATAAGGTACAGGTTAGTCTGGTCACCCGAACCAACTATTTAAATTATGGGGGTTGACTAATTATTGAGCTCAGTAATTATTTTTAGATGGTTAAAAATGTACCAGTTGCAGTCACTGAACGGTTCACAAATATATCAGTTTCCCCCCTCTTCATCTTTTAATTGTAATCTATTCTCTTCGATAAATTATTATTACTATTTGTAAATTACGTAATATTCAGTCAAACCAATAATAATAAAATTAATTAACCTAATTAATTAACTTAATAGCCTTCCTAACGTAAACTTAATTTATTAACAAATAGGTTAATTTCCCTGCACATTTTTACACCATTGGTAGGTATAATAAAATGTACCTGTCACGGTTCGTAGTGGTAAGCGACGATGTATAAACATTGAATACCTATATTGTACCTACTAAATTGAACAAAAATAAGAAAATATTGTGGCACCACCACAATGCAGTTAATATACCTACTCAATGGAATAAGTCGGGCTCTCGTATTATTATGATATGCTCAGTGGTTATTTGGGGAGTGGTAAGGTTTGCCCCCCTGTCATTAGCGGGCTGCTATCAGGCTGAGTATGGGCTGGTATCGGCCTGGTTTTGTGCTGCATGTTCGAAAACATGAGTCATGTCATTTTTTTTTTTATTAGCCATTAGTCCAAACTATTACGGCTCGACAATTAATGTACATAAAGATAAGAGATACAGATGATATACATGTACTAAATATTAGATAGTATGAATTTCATGTCATTACTGAATAAATTTTAATTCTTGTTAATGCTTAAATAATTATTGGGTGTCTGTATATTATGTTTTTTTAATTTATTTATTTTAGATAATAGAAGAATTATAGAATTATAATTACTGTTCTGTGATTAAAGTCTATGGCACGGTTGTAGATAGTATATCTACTCTATTGGATTAGAAATTGTTTGAAATTTCAATTGTATACTATAGATGACGACTATTTTTGTATTAAGATAAAAATGTAATTGTAATTGTAATTTAACGTAATCATAATGGGAGCGGTTATTTTTTCAGTTTTATTACAGGCCGGTCAAATTGTTTGCCCTCTCATACAAAAACTAAAACGACGCCAATGCTCCGTGCTCTCGCAGCAGATATAATATTAAGTCCACGTCAATATTATATTTAAGAAAACCAGCACTTAAACTATTATATTCGATTTTAGTCCTCAAATATTGGAAATAATTTCATGCGTGACGGTGTTTCAATGTATACCTTTTTTTCTTGTGGCACCACCACATGGGGGAAGAATTGTTTGCACGTTGCTTGTAACAGATTTCAATATATATATATATGTATTTCTATACAGTCATAACCAGTATATATATGTATTTCTATACAGTCATAACCAATATATATATATTTCTATACAGTCATAACCAGTTTATATATATTATATATAATATACACAAATGTACGAACTACAATATATGTATAATAAAGGTTTACGTCGGCAACGATATTTGTACAGATTATTTCATATGTATTATACCTCTGCTGGAAAGTATAATAGGAAAAAAAATGTACCATAAAAATGTAAAAGATACAAAAGGTATACGCTAAAAGATATAGGTACTGTACTGAAAAGTACAAGTCTTGTAATTTACATTGTACGGCACGTGCGCCTAAATATGGGTATTCTTACAATGATATACTATGTCTATATTATTACATTATGACCTCAGTTTCTCAGCACTTATTTGCTTCATTGGTCTGGCCTATATTAAAAACTAATAAGTAATAACTTACATTATCGTTAAAATGAAATTCCTACTATACTACATATATGATGTGTAAAGTAAAAAATGTGTGGTGCACGACGTATTTTATGTGTACAACTCAGGTTTAAATACAAAAATGACCGTATTTAAAGTCTCATTAAGAGGGTTCGATACCGTGGAATGTACAGTGTTCCTACACGTACCATCGTCGTAGTCATGTACCCGTTAATGCATCAAAGTAATAGAATATCATTTAATAATGGCAACAATTCAATACTATATAGTTCGTGTAAAATCCAAGACCGAACCCAGCGTATTGTTCACACACACACACACACACACACACACACACACACACACACACACACTTTATTTTATGTTATTTGAAATTCCAAAATTCACACTTGACATTAGACCCGGTTTTTATTTCATTTTATTAAATCGCATATACGTGTCTTTCATCCGTTAGAAACACACGATCGAAAAACTACAATATATATCTACTGTGTATTATAAGTGTATCATATATTGTTGTCGTATTTTCCAACAACAGTAGGTAGCTATCCTTAATCCGGTATAGCTACCTTGCACTGCAGGCCTAAATAACAATGCACACACATTTGGCAAATAAGGTTGTTTGAATAGCTTTTGTTCACAGTTGGAATGCGGATCTAAAATCTACACATTCGTATCTCACATTAATATCGAGCCCACTCGTGCCTATAACACATTAGAGTCGAAAATATAATACCACACTTACAGCCCAACATAATATTCGTGTAAATTAACAATGTACCACTAGTTTTACCATTGAATATATTATACCATATGTCTATATCTACCATATGTCTATATCTCAATACTACTACCTACTGTTTGACCGAGCCTAGGACGCTTCCCCCGTGCCTTCCTCTCACGATTCATTCGACGTCCCACCACGAACGGGACAATTTCCCTAAGGACAAAAAATTAAAAGTAAAAATATTAAACAATTATATAAAATGCAAATCAATACATGTACAAATGATTAAATTAATATATAAATATAGTTCAATAAAAACACTATTGCTAATACAAATATTAAAATTATTAAACAATATACAATACGGGCGGTACAGGTCACAGGTACAAAATAATACTATGTACAATCACAGTCCATACAACAATTCCTATAATAATAATAATAATACAATAATGAAATAGTTTTATAGTTACACGTCCCTCCGTACACGAGACGATTGCCACTCGACTTGTGTGCGATGCGGTTTTGCCATTCGCCGACTAAGCGAATTCCTAAAGAATGAGATCCATCACCTATTAGGTGTTACATCGTGATCAATTATTGACGACTAACAATATTGTCAGACCTATATCGGCTGTATCGGTGGACCTAAGTCGCAAAGATAGCTCGTAACTGCGTGTGTCACACACAAATCGTACTCTATTCGCATCCCGTGGTAATCGTCCCGTGTCCGTGTCTACGGAGGTCTTTAAAGTCGGCTGCACTTAAGTTAATGTATTGTCGTATTTATTATTGTAGGGTGTCTTTACACACGGCATGATGCCGTCCATAATATTTTGTTGTGATGTGTACATGGTTCACATATATATATATATATATATATATATCATGTGCCCGATGGTTATATACATTTTAGTATTTCATACGGTCACACCGTACAACTACGTGTTGAAGTCTACGACATTTTATCACGCGATCTCGGTAGACATCACGGACGTGTATACGTCCTATGCATACGTCAGTGGTAGACATCGTCAAACATTTTATCAACAGTAATCACGATTTTAGATAAAACATCGTGGTAGTCGAGGTGTAAAAAAAAAAATTTCTTAGGGTGGTAGTATTGAAAATATTATCCACAGTAACCGCGCGCGGTGCAACACAACGGCGATAGTATTTTTCTGCTTTGCCGTAACACCCGGCGCACGACAACGATAACCCCGCCGGAATTCGGCCAATCGAAGGCCGGGGATTTGAACGCGACCTGTTCAACATTACGAACGATGCGGTAGGGTGCAACACAACACGTATTGCTCAAGGTGCATACCGACGAGAGGCTTGCATACCGGCAGGCACCGCCGACCTTCGGTGGTACGCGGCTGTTGTTGTTTGTTTTTGTCGTACACGAATACAGAGCTAGCGCTCTCTACATTGACACGGACTTCGGATCCCGTTTGCCGCGGTTTTACGTAAGGTTTCATTGGGAAATATGTTTACTGATAACGGCAAAAGTTGGTGAGTCGACCGCGCAATAGCAGCAGCTGATGTAACGGAATGTTTGTACGGCTTTGATTAGGTTATCTAGTATTCATACAGTCATACTGTTGCGCGTCGCGAATTCAACGAATCTTTATTTATTCGTATATTTTATGACCCGTCTGCCGCGAATGTCGCGTCGTGTTCGGTGCTCGTCAGTTATCGTCAGCGACATATTAGTGTTCGCGACAACAACTCCGTACGATGACCGGAAGACGCCCGGCTAAAACCGCCAAACCACGCGGATTCGAACAAGTTTCGCCTGGAACGCGACTTTCGATTGCGGTATATTATGGGAATAATTGTCGAGCGACGAATACACGTTAGAACCTTTTCAACCGTACAGCACCGCCTGCGGCATGCGGGATGCATTTTTCGGGCCGATAATCCGGGTACGTTTCATTGTTCCCTCAACAACCACGTTCTCCACCACATGTCGTCCGGAGTGGGGGCGGTAGCGGCGGAGACAACGTGAACAAAACTCTACCCCCGCCATAACGTGGCCGGTCAATGCGTTTAGGCTCGCCAGCGAATGGCATTCTTCGTACCCACCGCCGCCACCCGTGCAACAGCGCCAAACGTCGTTACGAAAAACGTGAGCCTCTCCGCATGCTGCCGGCCGGCGAACCATTAGTTTCGAGTCCACTGTCGCTGCGATCGGTCCTCCGTCGTTCGTTCGCCGATTCTTGTCCGTCGTGTCCGTCGTGTCCGCCCGCCAGTTTTCGTTTTCGCTCGCTTTCGTGCCTAAGCCATCGCCGTCCGTTCACGGAAAAAAAAAATAAAAACCAAAACGATTACTGGACATTCGACAAGTGTTTTTACCGGGTCTTTGCAACTGTCGTACTTCTTGCGCACCATGTCCGGACGCGATTGCCGCCGTCGTACCCAACGAGAGGTGTCCACTGTCGGAATCTTCGTCTTCGCCGCCGGAATCGCCATTGTGTTCGTCTTGGTAGTCGTCGTAGTTGCCGTCATCCGCAATTTATTGGGGTGACACGTTGTGCCGGGTGCCTACTCGAATCGCTCTCTTATTTTTGCTCACTCGCTCGCTCATTTTATTGACATTAAGTATAGACGATCGTTTTACATATTTGCTCGTTCCTCGTTTCAGTGACATTTATTATTGTTTATCGGACAGTGTTTTTCTTTTCGATTTCGGCTGTCAACCAAGAATACAACAGATCCGGTTGCCCGCTGTGTGCTACTAAAGTATATATTGTCAACGCACACACTGTGGCACCCAATTGTAACCGAACAACTGCTCCAAGTACAGACCGTGTATCAATATACTCAGTGGTTACTCATATGTATATATGCTCAAAAGGTAATGTTAATGTCATCATTTATCAAGGCGGGTGTTATTACTATTTGTAATTTGTAAGTCAATGTCTCACATAGATGCAACTAGAGCTCTATTCCTGGGTGGGCTAAATTTTACAGATGTCAGTAGGTAACCCGCCGGGGCTTCACCTCCACACCACTATAATATTGACTGTCAATACTAACATTTATATTTGTATTGCTTAGATGTCCTTAACTGTAGTTCATAGTTTCTTTCAAAGTAAAATTTACTGTAACGTACAGGCTAGCTACCTAAATAAATTTGAATAAGAAGAATGTAAATAAATAATCAATAACATATACAGTTCATTGCTATTCAATATTTATTACTAAGCCATGTTAAATTAACATTTTTTTGTGTCCTTTTCTGCAAATTTATTGAGGCACAAAAATATTATCTTCATTTAATTTGTTAGTTCTTATTCTATATTTAAAATAACTAAAAATGTAAACCAATCTTGTGCCATGAAGGATCTTAGCCAATTTTTATTCGTCTTGTTGAAGAAAATATTCTTTCACAAGGGGCCAAACTTATGGAAATAGATTAAGCCACTTTAAATTGTTTAAAAAGGTTTGAATAAGTTTGATTTTCAATAACTTCTTTTACATAATTTATATTTAAATGTTTTTTCATACTCTTTTTAAAAGATTAAATGCCACTCTCAATTCTGCTTCTATGCAGTGTAGTAAATACTATAATTATTATAATTATTCAATTAGTTGTCATTAAATGTCTCATATTATCTAGGTTTTTGTTTTTAAAAAACAATTATGTAATGGGTATTCAGTGGCGGCGTGAACTATTTTAATTTATGAGGCAAGTATAAATGCTTGACCACCACCACCACCTAAATTTTTTCCCACACCCCCAAATTCACAATTCTACAACAGTAATGTACTTTGTCATGTTAATATCAGAAATATAATAAAATTACTTATAATATATAAATAACAATAAATCTTTATTTAAACAATAAATTGTCCCTCAATAAATCTGATGTTGCTGCAAAAGTATCAATGGCCAAATTATAATCAATGTTATAACTCTTTTACAGTTTAAAATCATCAAACTTTCTAATCGGTCTTCGCTTGTAGTTAATCTTTATCTGTTACTGACTTTATCAGTTTTACCTACCATTGAGAAAATAATAATTAGTTTTTTATTATTTTATTGGGTATTATTGTAATAAATATTATGACAAATTATAAATTGCTACAAAAATAAAAAATAAAAAACATAAGCGAGCTTTATGGGATTTTTTCTTAAGAGAACGCTACGTCGCTACCCATGCATTTATTGTCTCCAGAATATGAACAACAAATAACAATACTTAATAAAATTTTAAAGTTAAAAGTAACATAACCGTCAATTCGTCATTACTTCAATATTACGTGCATCCACGATTTACCAGTGCTGCATACAGCCCAACCAACGAAGGTGAAATATTGTTAATAGATAAATAAAATAATGATACAATATTATCTATGATAGTGTTACGTGTTACCACAATGGCACCAATATACTGCGTTATTGCACACTATACAACATGCACTATAGATAATAGTTTATTTCCAGTAAACGTAAGGTTAAAGTAATACTACTAATACTAATGGTATTAGTTGACCATATTCCATATGTGATTTTTAATATCCGTTCCCGGGGGTACCACCACCTAATTGGTCGTGAGACAATTGCCTCATGAAACACCCTATCACGCCGCCACTGTGGGTATTTAATTGTTTGAATTGTGTAAAAGTGTAAAAAATTTTTAGGATCAGATAAGAAGTGATGGACTTATAGAATTATTTGATTTGAATCAGACTACTAATTTGGAATGATGGATTCGTCTGAAAAAAATAATCATAAAAATCAAAATAAAGAACCTCGTCTCAGAGTAAGTTTTGATAGTCTTAGATAAATTATGCAAGTTGTATGGATTCAAATTGTTATGTATTATAGACTATTTTACCATCGACGACTGCTTCGGTTTCATTTGCAACTAACACCCTACCAAGTATGTAAAACTCACTTCTTAATGTATTAATGCCTATCTTTTTTTATACCAACAACTACCTAATATTGGCTACGATATTTAAATTTAATGTAGTATACCTACTTTATTTATTGATTTTTAATTCTAATTACCGAGGTCCAAGGTATGTTAAATATACATTCATATTTATACTTATCCATCGTTTTAAGCCAAATAGTACTTAGTTGTATAAGATAGGTACTTAATATATTAAGTCTATGAATTGGTTTGCAATATTTTTCTAATTTTTGTTGAATTACAAATTTTTTTGTTTAGGAATCAGACCTATACAAAGAACTCAGCAATTACTTCCAGTTAGAGTAAGTACCTAGTAATAGTCTCAAATCATGACAAGTTGTACAGTTGTGAAAATTATATTACTTAAGACGATCGAAGCACACATATTTTTTGTACGTTTTAGACCAATAAGCGGTGGTAAATTACACATGCTTTAGAATGTCTGATTTTAATAGTTAAGGGTGTGCCGCACGGGCATTTTTTTTTACAAACATACAACATGGCATATTCT
Organism: Myzus persicae; assembly: GCF_001856785.1. Lineage (NCBI taxonomy): Eukaryota > Metazoa > Arthropoda > Insecta > Hemiptera > Aphididae > Myzus > Myzus persicae. The sequence continues at coordinate 250,719 of NW_019101991.1, read as the reverse complement.
ATGTTCACAATAATAAATTTTACTCAGTAATTTCTAAAATGTGAGTGAATTTACCTCCAGTAAAATTTAAAGGCAAGAATATCATCTAGGGCATGTGGAAAGGTTTTATTACTCTTGTATTATTTTTAATTAAGCTATAATCATTTTAAAATGCACAAAAATGTGATGTCCTCTTAAATTATGAATGAAATCTTTGACAAAATATCAAGGCTTTTTAGGAATACAGTTTTCAATTTTAAAGGGTGTAAGGGTTAAGATTTATTTTCAAAAATCCATGAAATAATTGCGTTTGTATTTATTTTGGGCACATCTGATTTTAAATCAAAACAGCGATTCCTGAAGGTCTAGAACCCAAGAAGCTTATAAATCAACAATTTTTTTGAAGGAAATACTTTTTTTAAATTTTTTACCACTTATAGTTGTTTTATAGATATGCAAATAACAATATTTGTATTGACATGTGCATGTGCATCGAAAGTTGCATCCAGGATCCAGGTGTGGCTGTCCGACATGGCGTGACAGCGATTCTCGGAAACACACTTTAATATTAATTTATTACTCACATAGCCAGTGGCGAAACGAACATGGTCTTTGAGGAACAGTTGCTTCTGGATATTTTTAATATTTAGGGGTGGGTGGGTGATGGATGCTCAATATGAATGTAAAAAAAACAATGACTAAATAATAATTATCGTAAGCAAATAATAGTTATGCTAATAGTACTTGTGTTTATTATAAATTGTTAGTAGAAGGGTGGGAGGGAGGTTCTGTGTCAATTTTAGGTTGCTTATGGGTTATGTTAGGTTCATTTCACCGCTGCACACAGCATATCTAAATGTACATGTCATATGAATTGCCTAAATGTTACTCCTTAAGACATGATGTGCTCCAGCCCCTTTCAATTGTATTTGATTTTATATTTACAGTATCTTTCTCAACCAGTGGATCCTCCTCCATCATCATCTCACAATAATAATGGTATGTTAAATCATTACTTATTTTATTACTTGTATTCTGCTAAAACAAAGACTAATAATTTTTTTAAATTGTATTGAACCAAAGCCCGGCAACTATGGCCATAAACAATTTAACACTCATAATGTCTTAATTCATTTTTTTTTAGGAATTCGCAAAGTCATCGAGTATGTTTTGAAAACTGGAAAGAAAAAACTGACTGACCAAACTTCTGAAAACATGGAGGGTGCCAGTAATTCTGAACAGGCTCCTGTTAACAATGGTAACTAATAAACATATTTTATTAAAAATGTAGATTTTAAACAGAAGATTTTGTATTGCTACTTAAAAAAAAACTTGGTTTTATAATTTATTGTTCCTATACAATGTAAATTATTAAATCAACATATTTTATTGATTATACCAAAGATCTGTAGGAAATAGTATTAACATTTGAGTGTTATTGTTTGATCACGGGTGTAACTGTTCCAACATTTCTTGCCCCAAATACATAAGTACTAGATTAGTTTTCAAAATGCTTTAATTCTATATAACAAAACCTACACAACTTCAAAAAGTGTGGAATTGGTAAGATATGACATTGTTAGTTCTTATATTTTATTGTATAGTAGTTAAAGAAGATATTCATTTTCTTATTAGTTAACTATAGTTTTATATCATCTGATTTAAAATAAGTAAAATGTACACAATAAAATAATTTTATAAATTTTCATAGTTCAGTTATTTATTCTATTTTTGGGATTTATTAAATTTTTTCTTATTATGTTTGTCCCAACTAAATTTATTGTATTATACAAATAGTCTTAATTTAAAAAAGTTTATTTTATCAGTTAAATTGTTGAGTCTCAAATAAACATTTCATAAATAATTTGAAAATGTATTTTAGGCTCGATAGTAATTTATTTTTCACAATTATCATTAGTTTTTTTTCAAATAAAAATTATTTTCTATTTCCCAATGTACAACTTGGTTATGTTTATTTCTTATTTGTATGTTTACAATATATTGTAATATATAATAATTAGGCCTCGGATGTTTATGAAATTGCTTTTTTTTTTTCTATTTATCCAATTTATTGCTAACCTGGATACAAATTTGATTCATGTTCTACCGAATAAAATAATGCTATTTTTGCATATTTAGTGGTTTTGTATTTTAATGGCATAATTTTGGGTTTTAAGAGTATAAATGCATATTTCAAGACAATTTAACGTAAAATATTAACGAAACAACAGATTGCGAAGGCCGCTACGTAGCAAACGTGATTATTGGTATTCTTGATAAAAATACGCCGGGTAAATTGTATTTATTGAACTCTGAAGAGTTAGATAAAGCAAATTACTTTACAATTAGTAAAGTTTTTGATCAATCGATGTTTCTTTTATGGCCAGAAGGTATTCGTCACGATGATGTTCTTTTATTTGTTACTGATGCCGCCCCCTATATGATTAAAGCTGCAAATTTGTTAAAAGCGCTTTATTCAAAAATGGTGCACGTCACCTGTCTTGTACATGCACATCATAGAGTAGTGAAAAAAATTTGTGGAAAATTCAATAACGTAGACGGACTTGTGTCAAACGTTAAAAAAGTATTTTTGAAAGCACCATCACGTTTAAAGATTTTTAAAACAGAAGCTTCTGGTATTCCTCTACCTCTAGTGCCTATAATAACACGTTGGGGAACATGGTTAGAGGCCACATTTTACTATTCTGATAATTTTACAACTATACAAAATGTATTTTCAAAATTAAACCCAGATGAAGCAGTTTCAATCGAAAAAAGTATTAGCATTATGGCTGAACCAAACTTAGTCCCAAACTTAATATTCATTCAGTTCAACTTTAGATGTTTACCAGTCAACATAACTAAATTAGAATCATCTGGGTTAACTTTGTTTGAATCAATTAATGTTGTCAATAATACTAGAGAAACCCTCAAAATGGCTAATGGAATAGTGGGAAAAGAAATTTACGACAAATTTCAGAACTTAATTGAAAAGAATGCTGGGTTTAAAACTTTAGTACAGATTTTGTTTGCATATTTCGTAATTTTTTAGTGCATAAATGCATGCATATTACAGTAGTTTTAAGTGCTTAAACATCCGAGCCCTAATAATAATATTATTATTTATTATTATTACTTTATTGACAGAAAAAAAATCTCCATTTACAAAACATTGTACATATTAATTGTGTAGTAAATAACAGTTACAATAATAATTATAGCACTTACTAATAATATTAAAATTCCCATTCAATTAATATAACAAAATACATTTGTGGCATATAATTTAACAGCATAATTAATTAAAATTAATATCCTTAGTGTTTCCTAAAGCCAATATATTATAAATAATAACATTCATGTATGTTTGTTTATTAATTTACATAATATGGATAAATCTTCAAAGAATTATAATATAAATTTGTTAAATCAATAATGTGTAAGAAAGATCACATAATAATTTATTCTGTGTCATAACTCACATATTGCTACCCACTAATTATATTTTATTTTTTCAGCCTGTAAGAAATAAACTCAATAAAAGTATAACAAACCAAATATTATTATTACTGTATACATCCTATAGTTTCGAAAAAATAATGTTTGGAAATGAATATTATTATTCAATGTTAATAAACTTTAAAACAACATTAATCTGTACTAATGTCCATTGAAATGAAACCTTCATATAGAAGCTGAAGTAGAAAATTCTTTCCTTTTAAATTAGTAGTGGTTTTGTTATAAGTTTTTAATAATGCTTTGTATTATAACATTAAAGCGACATATTCTACCTTTTGTATTGAATTTTATTTATTATTCATTGATTGTTTCATAGTTTGATACATTATTACTTATTAGTTATCATTATTAAGATTGTAAATTGTTCATAAATGATATATACTAATAATTCTTAATATACATTAGTAGGTACCGTTACTACAAACAATCAAGGCTGTTCAACCAGTCTACCTATTAGACAAAATACTACCAAACCATCATCTATAGTAGTAACACACAATGGGTAAGTGTATTTATCCATTCTTTTTAAAAATCATTATTATAAATAAAACAAATTTTATTTATTTTGTTTACATAGAGCAAATACAAAATGTATACCAAGTGTACCAACAAGCAAACTTACACCCCACAACCAAACTGTATTGGAAAACTCGGTACAAATATTCAATTTTAGTAAAACTAGTGCATCAGTAAATTCAACTTCTAACAACAACCAAAATGGTGTTCCTCAAATTTCTGATTCAGCCAGGAAACAATATTTCAACAGTTTCGCAAATTATATACCGACACAACTTGAACCGCAATTACTGTAAGAATATATCATACTTTACGTACAATTGTTTTAAAATTTAAATGTAAAGTTAGCTTTATGTGAACTATTATTAAATTATTTACAGACCGAACACAAATAACATTGCAAATCAGGCAAGATATAGACCGATACGACCTGAACCACAAATAATGTAAGAATATATATCATCTTTTAAGTTCAATTATTTTAAAATTTAAATGTTACGTTAGCTTTATATAAACTATTATTAAATTATTTACAGACCGCACACAAGTAACATAGAAAATCAGGCAAGACATAGACCGATACAACCTGAACCACAAATAATGTAAGAATATATATCATATTTTAAGTAAAATTATTTTAAAATTTAAATGTTATGTTAGCTTTATGTGAACTATTATTAAATTATTTACAGACAGAACACAAGTAACATTGCAAATCAGGCAAGATATAGACCGATACAACTTGAACCACAAATAATGTAAGAATATATATCATACTTTACGTACAATTGTTTTAAAATTTAAATGTAAAGTTAGCTTTATGTGAACTATTATTAAATTATTTACAGACAGAACACAAGTAACATTGCAAATCAGGCAAGATATAGACCGATACAAATTGAACCACAATTAATGTAAGAATATATTTCATATTTTAAGTACATTTATTTTAAAATTTGAATGTTATGATAACATAATGTGAATTATTATTTAATTATTTACAGACCGCATACAGGTAACTTTGAAAATCAGGCAAGATATAGACCGATACAACTTGAACCACAATATATGTAAGAATATATATCATATTTTAAGTACATTTATTTTAACTTTTAAATGTTACATTAGCTTTATGTGAACTATTATTAAATCATTTACAGGCCGAACACAAGTAACTTTGCCAATGAGGCAAAATATAGACCGATGAAGCTTGAACCACAATTAATGTAAGCATATATATCATACTTTAAGTACAATTATTTTAAAATTTAAATGTTATGTTATCTTTGTGTGAACTATTTTTAAATATTTTACAGGCCGAACACAAGTAACTGTGCCAATGAGACAAAATATAGACCGATGAAACTTGAACCACAATTAATGTAAGTATATATATCATATGTTGAGTACAATTATTGTGAAATTTTAATGTTATATTATCTTTATGTGAACAATAATTAAATTATTTACAGACCGAACACAAGTAACTTTGAAAATCAGGCAACATATAGACCGATAAAACTTGAACCGCAAATAATGTAAGAATATATATCATATTTTAACTACATTTATTTGAATATTTAAATGTTACATTATCTTTATGTGAACAATAATTATATTATTTACAGACCAAACACAAGTAACTTTGAAAATCAGGCAAGATATAGACCGATACAACTTGAACCGCAAATAATGTAAGAATATATATCATATTTTAAAATTTAAATGCTATGTTAACTTTATGTGAACTATTTTTAAATTATTTACAGACCGAACACAAGTAACTTAGAAAATCAGGAAAGATATAGACCGATACAACCTGAACCACAAATAATGTAAGAATATATTTCATATTTTAAAATTTAAATGCTATGTTAACTTTATGTGAACTATTATTAAATTATTTACAGTCCGAACACAAGTAACTTAGAAAATCAGGAAGGATATAGACCGATACAACCTGAACCACAAATAATGTAAGAATATATATCATATTTTAAAATTTAAATGCTATGTTAACTTTATGTGAACTATTATTAAATTATTTACAGACCAAACACAAGTAACTTTGAAAATCAGCAAGGGACTAGCAACGTTGACCGTCCAAATTATGGTAAATTTTATCTTATTGTATATTTTTCAGAGATTTATTCATTGAATTTTAATCAAATTATTCAAATTTAATATTATTACTTACAATTAGTCTTGTCAAGTATTCAACAAATGTATTTAAATACAAGTATAAATACTTTTTTTAATTTTACCGATTCATTTTTATAATTAGGCATAAAATATTAATTTTGTATTACTTATTACTAATTTAATATTGATACATTTAAAAATCATTAGTACTTTGTACTACCGACTTAATTTTACGCTGAAAAATGAAAATAAATGATTTGTTTTATTTTAATAATAATTAATTTATTAATAGTTTGTTAATGTAATTTAATATATTGTAATTTAGGTATAAATGTTTAATAATTTTATTTATATTATAAATATAATAATATAATGATGATGAAAAAAACATTCTCAAATTTCGATAAATAGTTCTTTGAAAATGATTTACATGTTAATACTTCATTTTAAAATACCTTATAATCCTTAAATTTAAAAATATTTAAAATAAAATAACAATGCTATGAAATATTTTTATAATATTTATAATAATTCTTAAACTAATTGTATTTAAATTATTTTAAATACTCTCTTGAGCGTATTTGTATTTGAAAATTAATACTTTCATGATTTCCAAAATTAAAAAAAATGTTCCTGATTGTTTTCAGATCTTCATCAATAATTTGTTGTTATTAAAATACAGTTATTAGAAGTGTACTTATCATATTTTATTTCATTGTCAACAGTTTTGAGTTAAATTCTAGTATTTCAGAATTAAAATATAATTTATTGAGTAGAAATTTAAGTAAATAGTACACATTTCTAATAAGTCTGAAATGTGACATAAAAATTTTAATTTAGTTAAAAATTAAATACCTACTAGTATTATTAAAAAGTTTTTCATATTTGATATGTAGACTGCTTATTAGTTATTACTGATAATACAAATCAATTGTAATGTACTTAGACATTTTTATTTATAAATTTGTTATTTAATATTAATTATAATTCATGTATTTTCTTTTGATTAGATACACAAATGCTTCCTTCAATTCAATATACTAATCAAGTCAAAAATCATGTTTCATTGTGTGCTCCAGGTTCAAATCCTGTAAGTAACTAAAACTAATTATTATTAAATATAGTTATTCGGTTTCTTTGAAAACGCACAATATTTAGTGATCAATAAATCGTTTATTGAGTCCTATTAAATTTTTTTTAAATTCTGAGTGGTTAGTAAAGAGACTTTCGGTTTTTTTGTTTTGATATATTTTGTTTTCAAATAATTGTAGTGTATATTATATTGGACAATTCTATACAAACTATTTGGATTATATAAAATAGCATTGAGTTCTTTTAGTGCAAGATAAAAATTATTATCATTAAAATAATCATTTTTGAACTTAGAAGTTTCAAACCTATCTATTAAATCTATTAAATTATAAATGTAATGTCATATTATTTTAATTTAATTGGCTTATTATTTTATTTTTTTATAATAATTAATTATTATCATTCTAAACATATATTTTTCTTTTGAAAAAACATGTATATTTTTGCACTATTTAACTTTGTTTCATTAAAAACAATCGTGTAATTTTATATATTACAATTTTCAAAATGTTAACAATATTGAAAACATAACATACCAGTGTAAAACCAATTGCTTTCTTGCTCCACAATAATTAACAAAGATAAAAAAATAATATCACTATGGGAACTACAACTCGATTATTACTATCAATTGGCACGTTCAAGTTTTTAATGTAGTTAAAATTTAGTCGAACTTATAACTTGGTGTAAAATAATAATGATAATTATACACGCATCATACCTAGTAACTATTATTGTCTATCGATAGCATTTTAGTTATGCGATAAATCTGGTGTCTGGTCATCATCCGTTACTATTTTTTATCTTATCATTTGACTGTGTTTATTTTGCTGAGGCTTTTGTCTGGCATTTTCTGCTTTTAAATTGACTTTATGTCGAGAGAGTAAAACGCGGCGGTGGTGGTAATGGCGGAGGGCGTTTGGTCGGTATCTCCTACCCAAGTGTGGGACGAAAACGATCGCACAACTACTGCAATACCTAACTGTGTCATCGTGACGACGTGTAAAGAGAAAGAAAATCGGCTGGACCTCGAGACGTGATAATAAGCATAAAAACGTAGCACAGATAACGCGCGCCTTTGGAGGCGGTCGCGTCGCCGCCCGTACCTCCATTGTTTGCTCCATTGTTTGCTTGTCGACCAGTCAAAACTGTTACAGTTCAATTACAGTCGTTAAAAAAGAAAAAGAGAAAAAAAAAAGAAAAAGTAATACGCGTATGGAAAAAAAAAACAATCGAGAATCGAATGAAAACAAAACAAACGGAAACGGCTTGACGAACGTCGCCCGAAAGCTGGACGTCGACAATCCTCTGCCCGATGTGCCTGTACGTCGCCGACTCGATGAGATCGATCGGAAAACCGAAAAACGTTTTCCGCAATAATTACGACGGCGTCACGTCTCAGCCGCGATTTCGCGCGCGTTTTCGTGTCTGTAACGACCGCCGCCGTCTGGCCTCGCACGATACGGTCGGTCGGCGGGGCGGGGTGATGGTTTGCGCGCACGCGCATCGTCCCGTCTGTGCCATAGATTATCCAGCAGCTGCCAGCAAGCAGCACTGTCGGGCAGGCGGCGGCGGCGGCGGTCCCCGACACAACTCGGCAGCCCGCAAGCACCGCGACGGAATACTTGTGTGCGCCACCAGTGTGTTGTCTACTCGGCCCGTACCACTGCTCAGTGCATGTGACGCGCGCGCGAATTCATACATTTTTATTTCAATCGAGACGGCCGAGCGCACCAGTAGCAAACGAAACACAGCAGGTTACCAATATTATCATTTAGACAACAACAACTACTACTACAACTGCTGCTGCTGCTCTGAAGACGACGAGGACAAGACGACACGACAACGACGACACGACGACGATACGACAACGGCTGCAGCGGCGGCGGCGGCGGCTAGAAAACGACCGCTTCACTCGTTCCGCGTTCAATTTTCGCGATTTTTTTTGCAAATTTCTATCATCGTAATACATTTCTATACACACATACACACACTTATGCACACACATACACTCGACTACATTAATATATTATAATATTATTATACAGACACACGCGCGTTACGTTCATAATATTGCAACAACAACAACAACCGAAACGGCGAGCGGCAGTAATATTCCTACGACCATAACGATATTATATGCGTTGTTGTGGTTCGCGGTACGTGGCCAGAACGCGAAATCGGACTTTAAATCGCTGTCGTCTGCCTTAACCGCCGCTGCTGCTATTAGCCAAAACGCTCGTCCGCTGCCGCCGCGTACTTAACGAGACAGTCGACGCAATCGGTCGCGCGGGCGTTCTAAATACGTCGACGACGACGTCGTCCGGTGGTGTACGTGTTGTCGTCCGGTCGCGCGCGATGCCGTCCGTCGTCGCCGCAACCGCCGCCACCACAGCCGCCGCCGCAGCCGCGTCGTCCACCGGCCACCGTTCCGTCGTTGTCCACAGCCCCTTATTGTGCGCCCGTTGCGTCGTTCGGTCCGACTTGAGTCCGTCCGGCGGTCTGCGATAGCTTTCCGAGCGGCCGCGCACAGTCGGTCCAGTCCACCGCCGCCGCAGCAGCCGCAGTCACCGCCGCCGCCGAGGCCCGAGGGAGCCCCGCGGCCGCCGCCGTCGTTGTCGTGATCGTAGTCGTCGTCGTCTCGTACCGTATTACCGGCGACCCGCCCGTACTCGTTCAGCATGAGTGACGTCGCCGACCAGATCAAAGACGGCAACATAATACTGACGGCCAGTCCGTTCTCCAACATCGGCAAACAAGAAGTCGTCCTCAAAGGCGCCGTCGACGTCCCGGCCACCGTGAGTATCGGCTCGACGCCGTCACGTTTCGGTAGCTCGCCCGTCTGTCTTGTCTGCCCGACGCCGCCCGCCCGCCCGCCTTCCCGCCCAATTGGCACCGAAAAATGCCCAGCGGTTGCAACGGCACCCCCTCCCCCCGTCGCCCCCACGTTCGTGACGAAAGTTTGAATCGAAACCGTAAAAAAAAAAAACAAAAAAAAAAAACGTTCGATAAGTGTTCTGCCGTTTTTTGAATCCCCCCCGAAAACATCGTACGACTCGATAGGTCTCACAATCGCAACGGTTTTTTCTTCGTACGGGTCCGAGGTCTTAATACGACGGCAATTCAGCAGTTCGAACCGTCTACGTAATACGTAGTGTATGCGTATCGAAATACTATTATGTCGGTTTGATTTTCTCTGCACTCTCTTCCGTCGCTCACGGTTTGCGACTGACGACTGATTGTACGTTTTTCAGTACGTTTTTCAGTACTAATGTTGAAGTTACATTGGTACGCTTGTTTACTCCACTGGCATCGTCTTCGTTTTCAGTACTATGAATGCGCGCATTCGGTTCACGGGAAAAATGTTGACAGTATTATGGAGTTGGTTTTACATAATGTTTTCTGACTAGGAATGTTCCATGAAAAACACCAACAGACATAATCCCAGAAGTATCCGTAACGCTAAATAAATGTTGTGCAATTATGTGAAAATTAATTCGTCTGAAATGGCATCACTGTAAATTCAATGTTGATGTCCCACCATTTTACTCTGCTGAATGCAACGGAAGTACACAACATTGCACCTACTTAATATAATAATTAAGTTTCTGCTAACAGTTGGCTGAATCATGATTTTTTCTGCGCCACATTTTGAATAGCTAAACTTGTTTGCATGATATGTTACACGTTGGTTTTTCAATTGACCATTAAGTAACAAATTAAAAAACAAATTTGGTTTCCATAAAAAATCAAATAATTATTTTCTTATTTTTTCTTATTTGAGATGTTATTTTTCATTGTTTTACCTTGTCGTGATTAATTTTGATTAATTGAGGAAGTATGAAAGCCTCTCATTGAGTTCCCATTCGCCAAACTCTGTTTTTGTGTAAACAAAATGATTTGTTCCATAGTTGGTATTTTTAAGAAAAGAAAATGGATAATTTACAATTTAATAGTTTTTATTAAATTGCTTCTCTTTTATCATCAGTCAATGATTTTGTGTTTCTCTATAACTTAACAAATGTTGATATTGATGTGGATAAAAATTATGTTAACACATGAGCAAAAACTTGTATCTCCAATGTTTTAAATTGTACTTAAATGTTTAGTTCTGCAACAAAACAATCGAAAACAATGAAATCAATTACAACATTTAGTATCATTGTATAAAGAATAATAAGCATCAAATATTATAATATCAATTAATTAACTACCTTCTATGACAAGATGAATAGATAGGAATAACTGACTCTTTTCTCCTAGTGCCCAACTTTAAATTCTAAAATAAATAAACAGAAATTAGGTTAGTTTATGCCTTTTCAATGTTATTTATACTTTGTGTAAGATATTGTTAATATAGATTACAATGCTTAATGTCCTCAAATTATTTTATCAGCTATTATTTTTAATTTGCCTGGCCTTAAAATTTTAAAATTTTATTTTTATCATATGTTCACAGTCATAGGTAGGTACAAAAAAAATCAGTATTATAATATGTGTATTAATTAATGTGTTGTATTTTTTAGGCATACAGAATGTGCAATCCTCCATCTCATAATATACCGTTAACTCAATTTCCACCTATTGGAAATTCCATAAAACCAGGTTAGTTTACAACTTAAAAAAACTTTCTAAGACGGAGTTGATAAACAATTACTAAACATTTTTAATGTTAAATGTTCAAATTCTGAAAATTATAAAAAGTGAATAAAGCACTAATGTGATTTCAAATTATATTAAAATCACCTAATTTATTTCTTTATTCATTATTTTATTATTTTATTTTGAGTACATATTTTCTTAATAATGAATATGTATTTATGTTCATAGATGTTGGAATATTAGATAAAACATTTTTTAATTTTAATTTTATAATTTAAATGTCTAATTCCTAATTATATTTATTTTATGTTAATAAGGTATACCAAAGTTGTCAGCCCATGAAGTTAAAGAGGAACCTGGTATTTGTCCTGTAATATTACATCCTAATAAGCAATTGAGTTCACAAGTAAGTCAAGTTATACCTATTTATTTTTAGAAAATAATACTAAATCCTGTGTATAATTTGCATGTAGGTTATGTATTATGCTTGTGCATTTGTTCTAAAGTACTAGACTGTATAATATGAATTGCAACTGCTACTTTTAACTAATACTGAATTTAATACAGAAACATATAAACTTAATAACTAATTATTTTAGATTTTTTGTGGCTTGAAATTAGCTCTGCACTTTTTTTAAACATAATGTTTTATGATTTATAATACATTATCAAAATAACTTTTGAATTATATAATTTTATATTTATAATCATTTTTAAAATTTGTTTAAATTGCTCAAAATAATCAATTATTTATGATGTGTTTTTTAATCTATACTTACCTACATATTTTGTACTCTTTCTGATTCAGATTTAAACTTAAATTTTTCCATTAAGTCAATATAAACATAATCAAATGTAGTATTGTAGGTGAAATTACAAAATAATCCTCTAATTTTTAGTGGGACCAATTTACTTAGTTAATTTTTATAATTTACTTGATTTGACAATGTGGATAGTTACTAATAACAGAGTAACTTTTATTTATAATTATATATTTACATTGATCAAACTTATTACTACTAATTTATCTGTTATAATTTTTGATGAAGTAACATTAAAATGTTAAATACTGCATGCTATATTATAGTAATTTGTGATTTCATTTCATATTGATCAATTTTTCAACCCAAAGAATCAGACCAATACACACATTTCTAGGTTTTATAATTTTTTTGTATTTCTTTGAAAGTTAAAAACCATGATATTGAATGAAATATTGTCTCTAAGTAACTTCTTTCGATTAAAGTTAAAAATATGCTTAAATCAAACTTTTTTAGTACAAAAATATAGTTATATTCTCTTTCTTTTTAATAGATTCAGATGAAAAGTGAAGCACTTATAAAAACGATTGGATTTGCACCTGCACGATCTCAAATGACAGCTCAAGCGCAAAGTCGTATTGTAACAACATCATTGCAGCGGTCTATTATGGAATCTCAAAATGTTTCCCCACTTATAATAACACCTTCATCACATGTTATTCACTCGGCTAATGAAATTGTTCCTGCTAAAGTATGTTTTCTGTTGATTCAAAAATACAATTTTAGTGTTTTAAATTTATATACCTAAGTAATATTAAATGTATTGTTTTTATATTATTGCACTCACAGATTGTTCCAGTACCATCAGCGCCTGCTGTATCACATTTTTCTGTAATAAATAAGACAGGTATGTTAAACAATATATTATTTGAATTTGATTTATTGTATTATACATTATGTATGGGTGATCCATTGAACACAGATAAATTATTTCAGAAAACTTTTTGTTTAACATTTTTTGAAAATATTCCACATCATTTTAAGTTGTTACTGTAAAATAATTTTTTCACCATTTGTATATTGCTATCATTTTTTGAGGATTTTACTCTTGAATAACAACATTCATTTTTAATTTCTTATTCCTAAGCCAAATATTATTCGCAGTATTTCAGTTTATAAAATATCAAATTTCAGAGAAGTAGTTATTAGTTATATATAAGAAGTATAGGTGAAGGAATAATGGACCAATATTTTGTGAGGTATTCCTGTGCCACATCACTCCGCTCATCTGAACTTCAAATACGTAATACTCACAAACTATTTGCCAAATTCAATGTTTATCCATTTAAGTTTTACTAAGAATATTCTGCCTTTGAATAAGAAATTAAAAATGTATGTTGTCATTAAAAGTACTAAACAACTTGAATAATGGTAACAATAAAAAAGAGTTTTAGAAAAATGATATATTTTAATGACTTGAATTTATGTAAACAAATATTTTCAAGAATGTTAAACGATTTTGAAATAATGAGTGTCTTATGTTAATGCATCCTGGTATATGATAGGTGTATCAGAAAGGTATGTTATTTTACATTTGAATGTCTTAGATCATTGTGATATACTTGTTTTGTCATTCTAAATTTTAATATGCATTACTTTAATTGATTGATTTATATTTGAATTTTTTGTTATAGGTTTTTATGATAGTTTACCTGAATTTACAGGCGTACGACAAAGTTTGGTGTCAGGTACACCACCAGTTTATACTCAGAGTGATTTTGCTCGTTTTCCTCCAAAAAGTTACCACCATAAAAATACTGTTATTAATCCTGCAGTTCTTCATGGTAATTATTACAAATTATTTATATTAGTAAAATAACTTAAAATAGGCTAAATTATATTTTGGACATCATTCCTAAGACAACAATAATAATAACAATGTAATAAAATTAAAAATATATTGTCAATAAATCAAAATCTATATTTAGCGACTATACCTCATATTATAAACATTTTAAGAATTTTTTTATTGTTCATCATTTAAATAAAATCAAATATGCACGACTGACTCCCTGTAAGTTATACTTTCGCATACTTGTAAATATTTTTATTAACTTCTTTATATGTCATAGTAATTCCTTTTACCAACATTATTGTACGTACATTCAATAAATATTATAATTATATTAATTTAAGGTATGATTGGGATTGTATTAAAAAGAACTAGCTAGGATAGCACACTGCAAACTTGATCAATTCCTGGTTATCAAACGTTATTTAAATACTAATAAATAAACAAATTTCAAATACAATTGAAACATAATTTGAAAATCCTAATATTTTGCTAGAATTAATCTATATTAATATTAACAATTATAACTATTAAATATCTTAATGCAAACAATCATAACTATGTACTATAACTACTGACAATTTGTTCTAAACTTATGTTTGGAAACCTAAAACTGATAGTTGTTGGTTAGTTTCAGTTTATATTTATTAAATTATAAATAAATGGCATGGTACATATGTTATTAAAATGAGTAATTCAATTAAAAATTAAAATAACAAAAACATGTAGAAGTAAAATAGTATCCTTAATGCAATTTATGAAGTATTTATATAATTAGGTAGTCAAATAGATGTAGTTAATTTGTTTGAAGTTCTAGAACACATGAATCATGCAATTAATTAGCACTATAACAAATTTTAGTTTTTAATGAGTGTGAGAAGTTACATGTTTAAGCCAAATGTACAAAACTATTTTAGGCATTAAAAATAAAAAAAATATTTACAATAATCCTCTAGATAATACTCAAATTGCTGTTTAACAGATATTATTATATCTTTGGATATTAACTCATGTTTTTATATACAAACTTTGTATTTTTATAGGTCCCATTCCTGGAAATATCGATGAGCCATGTATAAATATACCCAATAGTCAACATGTATTTAAACCAATTATTTCACCTAGGCCTAGTATTTTAAGGAAGCGTGATGCAGATGGGTAAGTAGCTATGAAGTAATTTGGTTTGTTGTACTAATTTTTAATTTATGTTATAAATATAGTGTACTTAGGGCGCAAAAAAATCTAATACCACTTTTAACCAAACCTGAGATAGAAGAATGTCAAAATATAGAAGATACATCACTAAACAGAAATGGATATAATGAAACTGGTTTACAAATAGAATCAATTATGGTACCACAAATACCAGAGGGAACGTTACTACCTCAAATTACTGCCTTATCTAGGCAATCCCATATAATGGTTGAAATAAGTCCACGGAAAAAACCTCGCAAACAGTTACTGTAAGTATACATGATATTAAACAATTTTTTAAAAATTATTCTTAATTATACTAATAATTGTCATGTTTTTACTTCATTTCTTAGTCCTGTTAATCAAGAAGAGAGTCCATTTAAAATAGTTGGTGATGATATGGAGTATGTGGATGAAAAATTAATTAAAATTGAGAAACCTGAAGATTTTCCTGATGATGATTTAATGTGTAATGATGATTTACTCGATGGTGATGCTGAGGATGAAGCCGAAGATGATTTAGATGATATGGATGTTGATGATGATTGTCCAGCAGATGATGATTATGATGATGATGATGATGATTTTGGGAATGATTTTGGAGATGGTGAGTTGCCAAACAATTTATAGCATCCATTTGTAAATTACAACAATTATCATGTATTTCTGTTTATTTTTAAGAATTTGATTATATTAAGTCAGAAAAACCATTCTTCGAAGATGTTAAGACAGAAGTCAGTGATGAAAGCTCAGCTTGCATTAAACCTAAAAATAAACGACCCACATTATTGGGAAGTTATAAGAATACTTGGCGAGGACATACTCACCATTTTCAAAGGTAGAGTATTAATAGAACTTACTTCGCTAAATGAATACAAACATTATATTATAAGTAATCAATTACTTAAAACAAACATTTACCTTTAAAATGACACCTTAACATTATTAAAAAAGTATATCGTGAAAACAAAATGTGTTTACTAAATTACAGTTAAATTCAAATGTACCTATGACATTGCATCTGTTGTCTCCCTACAGCATTGGCAGGTGATTGCATCAAACCATATGAATAATATGTTTGAAAATATTCTTTTTAAGTGTGTACATTTTAATTGTAACTTTTAGTTGCTCACTACTGCATCTATGCCTTATTGTATTGTATTTGGTTGTAGTAAAAAAAAAAAATTCATCAATTTCCCAATTGTGAAAATTTTTCCTGTTGGCTAAGAATCACTGACTACTTTTCTAAGACATGTACTTATAGATTTAAGATTAAAAAAAATTCAATTTAGATATTAGTTGATCGAAATTTGAGTGGTCAAAATGGACTATAATAACCATAATTATGTATCAAAATGGTTTTCACAGCATGTATTCTGTCTGAGTTATTATAACTTATGATGTTTGGTGCAAAATATAATGAAATTATAAATATTGGTTAGATTATAATGTCTGCATAAAAATTGGTCCATTCCTTCAGATGCATAGGCAAATCGATGAGCTGGCTATTTTATTATTAGTACTACCGAATAAGGCATAGTAGTGAAGAAGTAAAAGTTACAAGTGAAATCTATATATAAAATTAGATATTACACAATGATCCAAATATCCTATGTATACTGATGAATGTGTAAGGTACTAGTGTCTGAAATACTATATGCATTATTTGGTAGACAGTATTGGTTATTATTTGAAAGCTAAAAATAAAATCACAATCAGTATTAACCATACATAATATAATAAATAATAATATCATATATTTAATAATCGGTAAGCGATGAGAATATTTTCTATATGATTTGCTGTGGTCCCCTGCCAGTGCCGACTCATGGAGATGGCCAATGTGATGACATCATGAGTACTTTCAAATAATTTTCATTTCACACATTCATGGTATTTTTTTATACATCATATGGTATCTAAACTATGTATAATACAATTTTTTTCGAGTGGTGTTTAAGTGATAAGATTACCCTTTAAGTTAAGGTCAAATAATTCTAATATTTAAGCTAATTACACAAAATTGGTTTGGCTAAACTCATATTTGATTTGTTTTACATTTGTAAGATGGTAACAATATAACATGGGTAGCATTTTCTTAAGATGTAATATGTATACATGCTAGTTCAATTTAATAGAAAAAAATTTCATTTTAGACCATTTATGTGTGTCTACATTAATAAAATTGTTGAATTTTGTATACATGAACAAAATTTAAAGCTTAAATTTTCTACGCTGCTAACTTTAGTAATTTACTTATGATTTTATTGTTAATAATTGATTTTTTTGAAGGTACACTGATTTTAAGATTAAAGAAACTAAAAAGCAATTAGCCGATATGCAGCAAGCTAAAAAATGGACGTCCGATAGCATATCAGGATGGAGAGTTAGGCACTTACTACAACAATTTGATGGAATGGTAAATTAAAAATATTAATTATTCTGATTGTACTGATCTAAATTTCAGACAAATTATATTTTTTAAGTTACGGAATCTGGTAAAGATACGTAAAAATTATAAAAGTAGTGTGTTCAATAAAATTAAATGATACAATTTATGCTATACAATATTATTATTAGGTATTTGATATGTTTAACTTCTTACAGTTCTTAAAAATGATTTGCTATTTAATATATAAATTAACGGGAAGAAAAAATAAAAATTTGTTTTGACTACATTCAACTTGTCTGTACATGATTCCTGCTGAGAATCACTGCTCTAATAGTAATGTAAAAAATGTATTAACAAAATAAAAATAAATGTTATAGATAAGTATTGAAGATGAAATTATTGCAAGAATGACTGAACTCATAGCTCACTTTGAAGCCACTATTAAAGATCTTAGGCTGTGCCATCATTTTGTTGAGCTCACTAAAGTACGTATTCTGAAAAAAATGATTATTTTATCACTTTTATAATCATGCATTAAAAATTTAGCTGTATTATAATATTATTTTTATTATTTTATTTTAAGATTTTAATATTTAGTTTTAAGTTCTTAACTTTGTTATTGTTAGAGTCTGGATTTGTATGCACTCAAAAAGGCCAAAATAGTATGCATTTATGCATCAAAAAACTTCAAAATATGCACTTGATATGCTCTCATACCCAAAATATATACATTTTAATATATTTTTTTTAATTATAGACATTGACTTTAAACATTTATTAAAGAACAGTAAATATTTAATAAAGAGCAATCCATGTTTTTATTCAAATTGGAATAGTGCTTCGACTTTTCGGCATTTTACAATTTATAAATTGTAATGAAATGAAAATTTTAATTTATAAATTTACGGAACGCAAATTACGAAATGATATATGGGCACTAGTGCACAATTTACTGGCGATAACATTATTTTATTTCCCAAAAATACGTAATGAACTAATAATTTCAACGATGAAATTGAAACAAAATAATTGGCTTAATAAACTTTTATACAATATATGCTTGAATATGCAAAATAAACTTTTTTCTATGCATTATCTGTTACACAAATCGTCCATATTTCTTACTCCCATCTAAATGCATACACTCATCACAAATATGTAAATGCATACAAATCCGGACTCTAGTTATTGTATTTACTTGTTGTAGTAGGTAAACAACTCTACATTGTATTATTTACTACTTCTTTTGTATTCTTAATTAAACCTTTTATTTTTTCTATTTTTTTAAACGTTCAACTGTATATAATAACATTATAAAATGTATGTACAAATATCATAGTTGACTATTATTTGCACGAACAAATTGAAAAACAATTATGTTGAATCTATAGCTTTAACTATTTTATAGAATTTGATTTAATTTTTAAATCTAATGCTCAATATTTAAATTTGTTTTATTGTATAACAATTTGTTTTAATTTTTTTTAGGATAATATTCAAAGGAGCAAAGTATCGAAAATTCAATTAGAAGAAGTTAGGCATCAATTGAAAAAAATATTCGACTATAAAACAATAATTGAAGATGTGGTTGATAAATATTGTCCCAAAGACCTTAAAAAGAAATATGCAAAAGTATTTAATCTTAGCAAATCGTAGACGGTATTTTAATTTTATTTATATGGTACATTTTTTAAAATATTTTTTTGTTTTATTCAAAAAAAATGTGTATACTTATTACGTTTTTTTTTTGTCTTAAATTATTAAAATAATTTTTTTATTTTTTATCAAACTACATATACAATGTAACATATTGTAATAAATGACATTACATAAAATCAATTATATATAAAAATTATTTTCTAATCGGATTTTTAAAAAAAAATTTATTATTACATCGTCCATGTAATCATAGCTGTTCAGCCCTATCATCAGAATACCATTTTACTTATCTTAAGTATATCGGTACACATCGAGGCATGTCAAAAATGGAATCTATTCTGGAAAACAATTATTTGACAAGCTTCGATTTGTCTAATTAATGTTTATTTGATTGAAAAGTAACCATGGCCATTTTTTTTAGATATGTGTTGTCAATAAGAATATTTTGATTTACACTGTGCACAAATATCCAAGAAATACCCAATGAAGTATGTTTGTTGCAAGTACGTTATGGTGTAAAAAAAAAAAAAAATGGTTTCCAACTTCGATTAAAACTGAAAATGATTCTAGTGAGCCAGTAGAAGATTTGGTTATGTCGGTACAAATAAGAAATTCAAAAATTATTGATTTAAACGTTGAAAATATTTAATGTTTCTTTGTAAGGTTGTTGAACTGTGATTTTGTTATTTAAGATATATATTATTCTGAACGATGGCATGGTCAAATATTGTGTAGATGGACATCTTTGAAGCTCAGGTTTAAGTCCTTTTCATGTTCTTGTTAATATATAAATTACCTATTAGAAATAGATTCGAATTAGATGACTGGTTCAAGTAAATTAACTAATTTTTTCATGGTCTATATTACCTATTATCATTGAGAGAAAATATTGATTTATTCAGCTCAAAAAAATGGTATTGTTTTTCATCAAAAACTTGCATCCCAAATTTGTATATATTATACATTTATTTTTCTAACTTGAAATATTTTATTTCACAATATATTTAGCTATTAAAATAATTTATTTTGATATCATTATTTTTGTTAATTTATATTATTTGTTTTTAATTATTGAAGTCATAATATGATCTATGTTTATATTATCTGAACGGTATTTTTTGTTCCTGGAAACTTGAGAAAAAATTGATATGTGGTATTGCTGTAAGTTTCAAGAATTTATCTTGTGATTTCTTAATGTTTGATTTTTATGAAATATTTGATTCTCAGAAATTCCTGTAATCATTCCGGATATGATATTTAACCACAGATATTTTATTAAATTAATAAGCAGATGAATTTCAAATTTTGTTGATGATATGCAAATGGTGGATATGGCTGTTCTATTCAATGCCTGAAAATAATGAAGTCAAGTCAACTTAGTCCATTAAAACCCTACTATTAGAGAACTCAAGCCAGTAGTACCTTTTTTGGTCTTTAGTACTGTATGGTAGAAGTTAAAGTTAAACAGAATCCAATTTTGAAATTTTCTAATTTGTACTATTGTATCTGTTTTGTTGTAGCATATATGTAATGTGGAACTGTGTATGAATACGTATATTTTTATATTCAATATGTATAATGTATGTTAAGTGTCCAAAAAATTTGTGTTGAAGTTTATGTGTTTGTGTGTACATGTGTGTGTAAATATTGTTATATGCGTTTTGGTGATTTAGAATCTATACGCTTTGTGAATAAAGTTTGGCTATGTCTAAAATTTAGATTTTGAGTCTTTCATTATTGACAATATTAAATTTAACTCACTTGCAGCATTCAATGGCTTTAATCGATGGTATTATCTGTTCATTAATTGCACATCCATATTAAGTATCATATTATATATTATTTTACCCTCAATTACTGTGAAAAGTAATAAATGGTTTTCCGGTTTTTTTGCTATTAGAACCAATTTTATTTTTGTGATATTTTTATGCATTTTTATAGGAATAAAAATAATTAATGAACAACTTAAATTATGCATTAGGAATATTTTCAGATGGGTTATTAAAAAAATTATCAAAATATTAACCACAGGTCAAATGCGAGTTATTGATTTCTTATTATGTTAAAATGGACTTATGATGATTTTTTTGTACTCAATAATCACAAGTCAAATGTTTAAAAGTTTTGGTATTATGCATTATCAACCAAGTTGATGTAAAAGGAGTATATAGAAACTAGTGCTCTCTAATAAATGATATAAGTTACAAAGAGATAAATATTTTAGCTAAGATAGACTATTAAATCAAATTAACTTGCGCCTGTAAATGGTATTTTTCTTCAATTTGATAGTTATCTATACTGAGTGTAACAGAAAGATATGACAAAAGAAATAACTTGTGCTCTAATCAAAACATTAAATTCTATTTTTCCATATAATTTATAGAAGCTTGTAGAACACATTAATTGTATGAAAAAAAAAAATTTTAATATTGATTGGAACACAGGTTAGGTACTTAATTTGTCATCTCTTTTTGATACATCCTATCATGGGGTCAGATAAGGTGATTATGTACATAATATACAGTTATACAGAGCATATTGGATACAAGAACACTATGTTATGAAAATTCCATTTTCAAATAAGTATTACAATATATAAGATTCAAATTCTATTAAATACAGCATTCTTCGTGTTGAATAATAAATTTTCTTTTAAAATGGAGGTAGAATGGATGTTATTGCAAATTAGTATTATTCATTTATTACTTAAAGCAAATATATTTCTAAAAATATTGTCTGCAATCGCCAATTAGTATATTATATACATGCAGATAATTCAAAAACTATTTTACAGTCATTTTATCATATAAATATTCAAAATAGTGAAATATAAATGGTACAAATGTTTTTTAATTTAGAAACATCTATTACGATTTCATAATTATATAATTCAAATTGTTTAGATTATTTTTGGAGGGTCAACTTTTTCAAATGGAAACCTCTACTTTTTTTAAATAGCTCTCAAGCCTAGAGTTTTGCATTAATTAATGTTGTTCATGCACTAAAATTTATATAAAAAATTTCTTTACATTGTGTTTTCAACAAAAGGATAGGTTCTCATTGGAATTTATAACAGGTGACTCCCCAAAACTCCACTAAAATATTGTTAATAATTAGGTATAAATTCATGAAATCGTAATAGATGTTTCTAAATCAAAACACTTGTATTATATTTTTGCCTCACTATTTTGAATATTTTTATGATAAATTGTAATAACATAAATGTTGAACCACCTATATAACGTCCAACAAGGAAAATTTTTATAAAGCAAATGAAAAAGGTTTATCAATGCCAGCAGAAGTGTTAAGGCTCATATTATATTTAATTAATATTTTTTCTTATTTCAATAAATGTGTAGACAACAGCATAATATTTAAACATTTATATTTTGAAAAGTTATTAGTTTTGTTTGGTTATTTGATTTATTTTGACGATTGTGAACACACAGAAATTGAAATATACAATAATAGATAGTTTCTTGATCCATCAAAGTGATGGATTGGAATGAATTACCTATTTTGAAAGTATCTTACCTAGCCCTGGAAATAAGTATCAAAGTACATAATATATCTAATTAGTAATTATTTAAACCAAGAACTGACTCTTTCAAAGCTATAATATTAATAACACTTGTTGACAAATCATTACCATACAATTTACAATTTATGATTGTCAACTGCAGTGTTAAAAGTATAACATATTATGATAAATGTAAAATGCACCTAATGTGCTCTAAAAACATGTACAAAAACTCTAAGCATTTGCTATCTATTGCAATTTTTTCCATATCCTTAGTATAATACAGTTAGTAGGTACCTATGTTAAATGCTTTTTGATGTATAATTGCATGATATATTATAAATCATATCTCATTATACTATCACAGATTATATTAATTAATAAAATAAATAAATATAATATTAAAATAATATAATACTCGTATAGTTAATATAATCTGTGATACTATTATAGAATGGCAAAACAAATCATGTAATTTACAAAATAATGAATTGGGAGTGATCAAGAAGTCTTTTATTGAGACAAAACAGTTATGTCTGGAAAACACATAATATAATAAATTGGTTATATTCGAATCTTGAACAGAATTGTGGACATTGTGGCCCAAGAAGATCCATATCTATTCTTAAATTGCAGTACACTAGTACAGTAAAACTAAGTGACTTACATAGTTACATATTATTATATGACTTTATAACTTATAAATTGTAATTATATTTTGAACAATCACATCTACATGTAAAAATACATGAAATAACAAAAATCGACAATACCTAAAATATGTAGGTAGATACTTTGTTGAAAATTATAGGTATGATGTAATATTTCTCAAGTACCTACATACAGTGCATTTAGGATATATTAGGCTAGCTTATGTATGGGTGCTATCGTGGGTACTGGAATATAATATTCAATATACAGATTTAGGTTAGACATATTTAATTTATGTACCTATTACATATTTATTTTTTATATGTATTAAGTACGATACATTTTTATAGATTTAATAACAAAATTATCATGGAAGTAAATTGCCTAGTAGCAAATTGGCTGAAGTCATTTATAGTGGTGAGGTCTTTTATAATAATTTCATAACTAAGTTCTCCTAAAATGTTACTTTCTATGTTCATCTAAGCTAAAATATTTAGCAATTCATCCAGCATGGAAGTCTAAGAGTAGATTTTTTATAAATTTAAACTCTTCAAATGACTTCTCCACTGCTGTAGGCGACCATTATTGAGAGGTTCATTCTCAAAGCGACCTCAATGTTCAGAAAACAATAGCTCACATTTTTTTCCAAAAGGATTTTTTTGTCCAATTTGTTTATTCACTGGAACTGTTACCCTAATTATAATAATGTGTGTGTATGTTTATTATTTATTATTATGTGTGTGTGTGCACGTGACACAATGGCCAGCGGTGACCATGAATTTGGACTATTTATATTTTGACGTTAGCGTAAAAGTGTGGCAAAGGTTTATATATATACTTATTAAGTAACTTACATTTATCACTTTTAATATACTTTGTACTTACCAGTTACCACATCGCTGTCATCAATATTTTTTGACTGAGTGATTGACTTGGGCAGGCAGTTGAACATTAATTTGTATCATTGTTTAATGGAGCAACAGAATAATTCGGAGTTGACTTCATAATATAATCAGGCATTCAACGAGACTTAGCTACTGCTTCTTCTTTCATCTTTTGCAATTTTTCGTTTGGCACCAACACTTTTAAAATTGTATTGCAATCACTTTTTATTTAATGGAGATACGTATTTAAAGCAAACTAATAATAAAAACGAACAGCGTCAAGTTTCAATGAATAGGTACCTACTTACACATTTATTTTAACATTCAACGTACTAATATTACTAGAATCAAAATCGATCGAGCATTCGACTTTGGAGGTAACTTATCAACTATCATAAAAGTATTAGTTTTGTAAATTTGTAATAATAATTGCTGTCAGCTGCTCACGGCAAAAATCTATTTTTAATTTTGGAATTTTGGATATTTTGGATATAATGCTCATCAAGCCGATGACAACGACGACAAAGCAGAGACACGTCTATTGGCAATAATCTGTTGACGGTTGCGGCAGTTTTTAGTTCTTATCTAAATACCGAAGGCAATAAAAACTATACATCAATAGTATATTATAGTATGATATTATTGTTAACTTGTATCAATTATTTATACATTCACTTACTAAATATCAATCAAATAACTTATGTAATTTTTTTTATATAGTAAACAATTAATATTTTAATCATTATCAGTGGCGCAGTAAGAAACTTGGTGGCTAATGGCTATAGTAGATTTTGACATTCTTTTTTTATTCTGATGTGAAAAAAATCACGGATATCTACAAAAATAAATTTGCTGTCACCTTTAGAGCCGAAAACAACTTAATACACTTTATTCAAATATTAAGTCTGTAAATAGGAGTTTAAAAAATAATAACCTGTTGTTTCAAGTAACATTAAATTATGGATGACTTGAGGCATTTATTCAAAAACACTTTAAATTTCAATTAAAATACTTAAATAGAAATTTAAAAGAACAAATTTGTTTTAAAAAATAAAAGTAGATTTTTTTTTAAATCGCAACTTTTTTTCACAAATACACAATTAACAGCATTTATTGAATTTTTAGACTAAGATATTAATATATTATAATTAATTAAAGTACATAAATAATTCTATAGTTCTATGAATGAACATTTTAACTTATGAATAAGTTTTAAAAAACATACTTTATGGCTAATAATATACCTATATATTATTGTTAAGTAATTTCTCATGTTATAGTTAGGTACCTTATCATTAAATCAAAATACTAAATAATAGTTTTAAAAAAACAAGTAGGTACCTATATAGGCGATTAAATAATATAAAAAGAACTTCCTCAGTTGTATTGTTGTGAGTCATCTGTCAGTCGCTGTTTTTTTTTTTTTATTGTTTCTGATCTAAAATCAAAAATATTCTTTTTATACTATTCCCATTGAAACATCGAAAAAAATACAAGTATTATTTTGAACTAGGTACCTACAGTAGAAAATATTGAATATAATATACAAAACTCATAATATAATATTGCATTTACTAGGCACCTATGTACTCGTACTGGCACCATAGTTCCTCCTCCAGTCCTCGATATCATAATAAAAAAAAAGGTACCTATGTACTAATATTAGTGCATATCCTTCGCTGTAGCCACTGGATATAAGATCCACCAAATACACACATACCTACCAAATTACTTTTTTAACTGCGGGGTACCGTTCTCCTCCACCCGTTGCTTTTGAGGATATGTGCCCCTGCCGAAGTTTTATTTGATAAGTAGTAAGTACTATTATAAAAAACGTACCTAATTAATACGAAGTCAATTAGAAATAATTGAATAAATATAATTTGTTAACAAAAGATGGTATTAGTTTATTTAAAAAAACATCCATTTACCTATATAAGCCTATAGATAAACAATGTACCTGACACGCGGCCGGTACCTATATGTATATAGTATAGAAATATTGAAAGTAAAAAAAAACCAAGGAAGATCCATGAAAATGCCCCACATGACTGTAGCATATTTAACTTTATAAGCTCGTGCGCGAAAGGTACTAAATATTAGATAATACACTTACCTAATCTAGTAGATTTATACATCTGTATAATTTATAAATCTGGATCAAAGTATGCAATTTGAGTGTCCTCTAGGCTGTTACTAGGTGATAGAGTAGGTATACAACACTATTAATATTATAATTAACCTGCCTATATATGGCTTTATGTCTATTGTCTACCACTTATTAGTTATTAAGCTATGTTATAATAGTAGTATTACTACAACTTCTGTATCTTCTTACCTATCTTATCTATTACAATACATAGGTAGGTACCTAATACATAATACCTCATCTGGCTACGTTCCTGGATTAGATATTATAGTTCTTGGTACTTACCTATCTACATAAACTGAAAGTGGTCCAAACTACTATAGGTAAGTATTTAAACTTTCTTGATATTTCCATGAACAATTTGAAATGTTAAGTAGTTTTTGAGTAGGTACCTACCTATATACGCTACAAGCTTACATTCAACCCTCATATTTGTTCTGAGAGATAATTTCTTTACTCGAGGCCATAAAGGATCGATTTGATGCATTATTTTACCTTATGTACCAGAGTAACCAATGGACAATGGCAACCATATTTATAAAAAAAAAATTTTCTTGTACATAAATGAGTGCATGCGTTATTGATAAATATCATTGTGTGCAGTGTTGAACGGTATAATTTTAAGAAAACTGAGTGGTATAGATGTAAAAAAATGCATTGCCGTTTCGAACGACGACCTTTTTTTGAGAGTGTGCGGTTATGATGAAGACCCCCGCGTAGCCACGGGGCCAAGGGGGCAATGCCCGCTCCTAGACCTAATCATTGCTCCCCAAAAAATATTTAAAGTATGTATGTATTGATGTGTTATGGTTAAGTAGACAGGTATTCTTTTTAGTGCCCCCCTCCCTAAAATGTATCCACCTAGAGATTTGGTCTGGCAATCGGCTATTTCTTTTTTTAAATTCAAATCAGAACAATATTTGAGCAGAATTACATATTAAATAGATTTTATCCAACACCTATAACCTCATGCTTGTGTCGGAGATAGAGTTACACAACGATAATTGTATCACAATGTATTTTAATTGTTTATTGTCCTACGGGTAGAATAATTTTGGTTGAAACTGATGCTATCAAGCTTATAAAAATACAGATTTGTTAATAATTCTTTGTCATGAGATTTCTTTAAATTAAAAATGCAATAAATATTACAGACTACAGTGAAACCTGACTTAACGGACACCTGTACCTATATAGCGGACACTTCTCTTAACGGACAAAATGACCCGGCAAAAAGATAGGCATTCTAATGTATTTCGACCTGTCTATAACGGACACCAATATTTAATCCAACAATTTCATAACGTATGTAAAAATACATACATACATATTACGAAACAGCATCTATAAGGAACGCAATTAGGTCATTCAGTGAAAACACGGATTACGACCAATTACATTATCGCCGATTAAGATAACGCTAATTGCCTATTGAATTTTTACAATGCTTAAATTGCAATACGTATAAATGATAACCATGAGTATCAAACGTTTTTATTCAGTTTCTATTGGTTCGCAGTCAGAGTTGTACATCTTTTCTTTAGCGATGCCACCTCCCGTGCTGCGTAAAGCTTTAAATTTAAAACAAAAGGATTTTCATATGTCAGCGAATTAATTATCCATCACGAGTTGGAAATGCCCAAATCGAAGTTCAAAAAACAAACATCAATAGAATCATTTTTTCAAAAATAATTAATAAATGTATACAAATATAATATAGTATGTACATAATACATATAATACATTTATAATGTGTAATTTATGTATGTAATATAAATAATTAAAATAAAATTCATATAATGTAGAATGTATATGACGTGTATATTACATGTATGTATAATATTAATAAAGATTGTACCTAATATGTACATATTATAAAATATAAAACAATACAAATGTACGTAAAATTTTTAATTTAAAAAACATTGAAACCTGTCGACAACGGACACCTGTCTATAACGGACAATTATTTTGGTCCCTCGACTGTCCGTTATATACAGGTTTCACTGTAAACAATATATCAGTATTTAAAAGAAACGGTTTATTAAAAGCTATCCTTAATTAAGGAGTTGATCGTAGATTTTAGTAAACTTAAATATTTATAGTATAGGTACCACACTACCACCCCACGCACTAATTCCGTAAGAATAAACTGACTGCTTGCGATAGCACAGAAAACCATTTTCATATTGCTTGGAGATAAAATATTGCTTAATATTTTAAATCTACCAAACATACTCATTAATTTTTTAATAGTTAAGTCGACATGTAAATTCCATGTTAAAAATTGGTCAATGATGACACCAAGATACTTCACAGATTCTGCACCTCTTATATATGTGCAGTTACAATTACAGGTGTCCGTAGAATATATAATATTTTGACATATATCATCATGTATTTTAACGGGTTAATAATTAATGTCAAGACTTCTAATTTTTGATATGAAAAAAGATAGATCACATGTTTTATTAAAATTAATTTCTAAGGAATTTGCATTAAACCAATTTTTTACCGATGTCATAATTTTTTATGCTTTGGGCATTAAATTAGTTTTATCTAAATCATGAATTATAATCGTTGTGTCATCCGCAAAACAGTAAATAGAGCATTCAGTATCCAAATGAGATTAGCAATTCCTATATATATACAATGAATAGCAATGGTCCTAAGACAGTACCTTGCGGAACACCGTAATTTAAAAGTTTTGAGGAACTCAGCACATTATTAATACAAACCTGTTGACTACGGTTTTCTAAGAAACTTTTTACTAAATTATTTGCGGCTGCATACTAGTTGCGGTCATGACGATTTTTGAGATAAACAGATATAACAGTTGCGGTCACACCAATTTAGGTAATATCTTAGTTGCGGTCATAGCTTATCATAGTTGTATATAATGCACACAGTGTATATATGTGGGAACACCACTACTTATCTGTAAAGTTATTTCCTTTCAATTTATACCTACAAAATTTTAAAATTTATAATTATTATTATTATTATACTATTATATATTATATTTTGACACAAGTTTACTATTATATACTATATTTTGACACAAGTTTAACCACGTAATATAAACATAAGTAGGTATCAACATTTTTAACCATAACTACACAAAAAATAATAGTGTAGACAGTCCTAAGTCTTTTATCTTTTCGATATAAATGGGAAGGAAAATGTTGATTAATACATTTTTCTAAATTCAATAAATAAACGAAATATTAATTTCATATTTAATCATCATATAAACTATATTTTATTATATTATTTAGTATACTTAGTTATTATTATTTGAATGACCGCAACTAGCATGTAACCTTTTTGATGGATGACCGCAACTAGTATGTAACCTTTTTGAGGGGTGACCGCAACTAGTATGTAATTTTTGATTATGACCGCAACTAGTACACACCGTTATTTGCAATTCCTCGGATACCATAATATTGTCCATATTTGTCTAGTTTATTTAATAATATTTTATGATCAACGGAATCAAATGCTTTTTTGACATCGAGGAATATCCCAATAGTCGAGTTACCCTCTAAATGCTCTAGTTATCTGAATTAAAATAATAATTTGAAAACATTGTATTTATTATACCTAATGACTTTCGTTAAATTGACGTTACCCGTAGATTTGTTGTCTCCGTCTTATACACTTATGACTTATGAGTTATGACATATTATAACATTTTCGTTCACTAGTGTCTAGTTTCAATAGTGTGCTGTTAGTTTTGATATTAGAGTGAATTGACCTACATTATACAATTTAAAGGTAAAATCCATCACCCTTCTAGGCTTTTATTGATATTATTATTTTAAAGTAAGTGATGACCTTTTGGAAACTGTACTTTTTAAAATGATCATAACTTATTTTTGTACTATATCATTACTTATTTACTTTTATTTGTTTGTACCACGGTTTCTGCAATATTCTATAGACTATATACTGGCCATTTTATAATATCATAGACAAGGACGTAACTAAAAAACAAATTCAGAGGGGTCAAACTTTTTTTCACATAGATTCTGTACACTCATAATTTGTACGTTGAAAATTGAATTAAGTGGGTACCTATATCATTCTGTTGTACAGTAGTTGTCGATCATGTCATCGTTAATGGTCATTTTTTATTTAAATTCAAAGATAAATCAGACCCTCCGTAGTACTGCATTCTAAAAATACGTTTAACACCAAAAGTCCACATGCCATAAAATTTTGAAATATCTAAGACATAGACTAAGACATCTTAGGCACCGGAACTCCACATTTATCAATAAACTTATTAAGATATCGCTATATCGGTGTAAAACCATGTTGAAATTAAACTATTATAATATCTGCAGAGCATTTTTAATCATTATTGTGTACTGATTAATTTCCCACTTCTAAGTGTGTTGAGTTCTGAGAATATTGTGCTTTGTGATTCAACTAATCTCCAGTGATCACTCATCAGTAATTGTCAGTTTTACAAGATATTAAAATATTAAATATTATTTCATTAAATATGAACAGTGACATCACTGCGTTATGTACAGTCAAAGAAAAAATGTATTATTAGTCAAAAATAATTTTAAGTATTCTAAATAAATTGTATGGAAATAAGGGGAAATTGAATGGAAATGCATTAACTAGTAGTGTACCGAAAGCAAAACTATATACTATTGATATTGACCATGTTTTTTTGGAGAATCAAGTACGCATTCGTATAAAAACATTGAAACTAACATTGTTGTCCGACAACCTTTTATAGCAACATTTTAAAACGAAAAGGACTTGATTATCTTACTGATCATCCTTCAAGGATAATAAAACACAAAATAGATATAACACTTTAGAAGCAGTATTGACTTCAAATTAATTAGAGATAGTATGTATTTCTCTAGAAAGTAATAACGTATACGAAGTTTGTCCAACCTTCCAGAATGTTTATATTATTTAATATTTTTTAATATGAATTTATAACGACATATTTTTAAATGTTTACATAATAGTCGCAATTTGGCGGGTCCTTGGGGGTGACAAAATTTTTATTGGTTGTAATATTATATCATAGGCATTACAATAAATTTATTACTAAAACATCATTTTCATATACATATATTATATTATTATGGGCAACTGTTTACGTTAAGGCCCCGTAAAGTTTTATTTTTGAGGCAAATTGTGTTTAGGCAATTATTTCGTTCCTTGTAGTCAGTAGTCACTGATCGTCTTTGCGTGTACCTAAATGACCATTATCGCGTGTGTTCTTCCCACCAATCACCCGCATATTATACATATTACACAATCTCATGCACATATTTTCATGTGATCATTAGATCAAAACATTCAAAATCAATTTACGGACTTGAAATAGCTATACGCCTGACAAAATTGTAAGTACTTCCAATGATCCGATTAAAATATGTAATGTTTGAATGCATTAACAATTTATTTCTTTGTATAGATCGGAGCACTTTTCAATTTTAACCAATTCATAATGGCAATAAACTATTACAGATGTTAAATATCTATATATCCTGCCAATGCTAGTTAAACTTTTTTACCAAATCAAAAATGTTTACATTGACACCCTTCCACTTTATAGTCGACATAAATGTAGCACCCCCATACATTTAACCCAAATGGCGCCATCATTTATTATTATAATTTGATCTATGCATTATATGGCTTGTAATGTTTTTCACTTTTAACAATTTGTTAAAATTATTATAATTTTAAAAATATCAATTGCGGAGGTATGGTATCTAAATAAAATATTGTGTGTGTGAGTTACGAATCAAAAAAATTTGTGTTGCAGAATTACGGTGCTACTTTATAAAATGGTGGCGATTCATGTGCAATTAAGGTGCTCCCGATAAATCATTGCATACAAAAAAAGATTCTGAGCTATGACATTGTCAACGATCCTTGGCCCTTGCATGCTTGTTAAATAATTAAATTTAATAATTTTAAAAAAGTTAATAAAATTTGAAAATATCTCTTGGCTATAATAATAGCGTTACTTTCTGGTAAACTTTTTTGTTTGTTTAAGGTAGAAAAACTAGTGATGGAATTTTTTATTAAAATGTTTAACGTAAGCTAAGAAAAGAAAATCTTTTATGAATTTCCAACTGAATGATAATTTAAAACATTTTAAAAATGTTTCATGGCTGTAAATAGCTTAAAAAGAATCAAAATATTTTTTAAATAGTACTATGTATGAAAAATTGTTATTTTAAAATATTTTTGTGAACATTTCGAGTTTCTACAGTTATTGTTTTTGAATGAAACAAAATATCAAAAATAGATTTATGGAAATTCGTTAATAGGCTGGTAAGAATCCAATATCATAAAAATTAAAATTCATATACTCATAAAAAAGTCATGTTATTTTTTTGTTGAAGGTAGAGACATTGTGGGGAATCTTCCATTAAAATTTCTTATGTTCGCTATGAAAAGAAAAACTTTTATGAATTCCTAATAGGAAAATAATTTGCAAATTTTAGGGATTTGGTTAATTTGTCAAAATTTGATCTTTAAATACATATATGAAAGTGGTGATAATATTATGTGTTTTTAATATTTTTGATTCGTTTCCACCCACTTTTCTCCTGGCAGACACCTGTTTGCAGAGAGAGGCCGCCATCCAACCGAACGGACTTGGCACTACGTGTGTTCAATCGAAATTCTGCAAAAAACACAAACGTTTTAAAAACCTACCAAACCAAAATCACTACCACAATTACCCTACAAACAGCTATAATGGCCAGTCGTCAGGCTTAAAAGATCAATAAAAAAAAAATTAAACGCATGTTATTTTTAATAGTAATATTTTCTAGAATATATTTAGTATTTGTTATTACTTATTTGGTATCACTTCGTCAGTCACTAATAAATTACTTCAATATATTGCAATAAATGACGCTACCCCAACTTTTCTATTTTTATCACGAACGTCGAACACCCTATATAAATCTTATAAGTTGGAGATCTTTATGATCATACTGTATACAAGGTACTTAATATTATAATATAAATAAATCACTGTTGTGCAAATGTATAACTGTGATATAAACGATGTTATTGTTATAGTGGTTCAAAATTATAGCAACAAATATAATTTATTTTATTTTTTGAATTATAACTAAAAACCAAATCAATTTTGTTAAAAATCGGGGCTTCTTACAAGATTCCTGTTTTTTAGCTACTTTATGTCAGTTTTTCCTTGAGCATTTATTAACTAGGTATTGTAAATAAGTAAAAACCAAAAGTTGACACATTCAAAGTTCAATCTGGGTCTAATCAACTATCAGAAAAGGTACTGAATTTAAAAATTAGTCAATTATTTCCTGTTTATAAGTATTGTCCACAAAAAAAAAAACATTATTGACAAAATCTCTCTGATCGTAAACAAAATTTAAGAGAAACGGGAACTCTCATTTATACTTATATTCTATTCTGCTATAGGTGAAGGATTTTTCTCGTTTTTAAATGTTTATAAAAATTGTCTCCTCACCATAAACCGTTTCAAAATCTTCATAACCCCAGCAACGAGATAGCGACTTTATCGAACAATGTATAATATTATCATTATTGTTATTACCGTAAAATAGTTATGAATCATTAAATTTATTAAAAAATCAAAATTTCCCAGTCACGTTTTTTATCAGGTAGTATCTAATATCTATATAATATTATATAATATTTATATGTTTATAGACTACCCGAGTACGAAAGGCCACTGAACATTGCACATTAGACCGTTAACCCGGTGGTGGTAGGTCACATCATAATATATTGGTCCATATATTGTCTAAATATATTATTTATACCACTAGTACGACAAAAAGTATCTAGGTATAAGCTTGGTACCTATACCTATAAACATGGTAGGAAAAAAGATCACGTGGGGAGCGTCTGCATCAGAAAGACGCCATATATTATATTATTATTGCAGCAGTAAGTTCACGTTTCGTTCGATACACACGTATTTTATTTATTTTTGTAAACTTTACATAAACACGTATACCTATATAATAATATATTACAATATAACGACGACACTATGTGAACAATATTACAGGCAATATTACCTGAATAACAGCATGTAGTAGGTACAATAGGTACATACCTATTTACCAACTACGCGTACTTTTCATAATACATTTATACATTTTTTTCCATTTAATAAAGATGATGATTATTTTTACGAACAAAAGCGAGAACATTTTTAAATTTTAGTACAGAGTATTGATGATAATATTATTCTACAATTCATGATGCTATTTTTAAAAATATTTTCTCAATTTTTGTATAATTTAAATATATAAATATTTATTATTATCATAATTAACTCACGTCAACATGTCAACATATGCCATTAAGTGGTTTTAGTAGATTTTTAACTGTGGGGTGGGTGCGATTGGTTAGAACACGTGTGTACCTATATGTGGTGAGGATTTGTCCTCATTGGTCACCCATCCGCTAACTAGTGGCACTGGCTAATGCTTGACTTCAGAACACGTTTTTATGAATGTAGCCAACCACCGTTCCACACCAGGCCACTGTATACTATACTATAATAGATAATATTGATCTATATGGATCATACACTTACAATATAATAGTACACAAGGTGTAACAAGAATAAGACTTGACAAATTAAATAACTTTGGTTCTGTTCGATATTTTTACAAATTGTCGAATCGTTGAAAAAATCAAAATAGCCAATTTGTAAATCTAGATTTGAAAAAACATTAGATTGTTAAAATATTTACTTGAGTCAAGTTTTAGTTTATCTTTATGATTTTGTAAATGTCGACGTTTTTTGAAGACATTTTTAAAAAATTTTTAGTTTTTGAATTTAAAATATTACTTACAACTGGATCAACTTTATTTTACAAAAATAATGAATTTCAAAAAAATGTTGAATACATGACTTAAAAAAATGTTTTTACAACAACATTTTTCTAAAAAAACCAGATTTACAAATTAGCTATTTTTATTTTTTCAATAAACATTACATCATATTTAAGATTTTTACTTTCAGTATAAAAAAGTAAAAATAAAAATGTTATATTATCATACACATGTAATGCAAGTGTCAATAAATTATAAATATAAAAATAATAATAAATATTGATTAAAACAATTTATTTAATTTGTCAGGTCTTCCTATTATATGCTGTTTACAGGATGGTTATTTTTAAAGGCTAACACTGATTTTATCAAAAGTAAATACTAGTTATTAACGTTTTTGGAAATATGTTTTATTTAAATTGTTATTATTTCTATCAGAATACCTAGTCATTATTTTTTGACTTATAGAAAAATAATAATTCAAATATTACAAAGCAGAATATCAAATTTGTTAATAAGTTTTAAATTATAATTTATTATTAGCACCTATTTAAAGTTTTGATTGGAGTAGTAGTGTATCAACATTTTTCCGGGCATATACCCTTGTACCACTCCCACCACATTAATCAAAACTTAAAATACTTTTGACTTACTAAGGCAATTAGTTACTATAAGTTACTCGTTTAAAATTGGAATTGCGTAATATTGAAATTTTTAAAAGAATATTCGCTTCGAAATATGAAATAAAAAATGCGTGCTGTCATACAAAAAAGTTAGGAACTTTCTTTGTTTTAGTTTGGTTTTGTAATGACTTGATTGTGTAAAAAAAATTAATTTCCAAAATCGTTAATTATTTTCGGGCAAATACTAGAGAGCTTATTTTTTAAAATATTAACTCGGACACACCTATATATTATTATGTATGATAAAACGATAGCAATAAATTAACACATTTCGAAAATTAATTTATAATTTTATATATTCTGATATTCACACACTTATAAGTAAGGTAGATTTTTACACAATAATGGCATATGATATAATATTATTATATTACAAATATTAAAATAATAGGTAGGTATATAATATTATTATTATCGTCATAATATTTACATAATGCTTTTTGTATAGTTATTTTTAAGAAAAACAATAATGATAATAATAATAATAAAAAAAAAACTAAGTACACATTTGTCTATAAGTTTATAAATCGTATCGTAATAATCTTTGAAAACGATACACATTAATATGTATTTTTATTATAATTTATATTATATAGTTATATAACGATCAAAATAACAAAAAAAAAAAATATACTTATCTATCGAAACGTAGGTAAATAATGATAATAATAATAATCATACAATTTATAATAATTAATTTAGTATATATAAACGTCTAATAATTATAATATGTTTTCAATAATACATTTATCGTAATTCATCATAATATTATATAATATATAGATCATATTTGTTTGGAACATAAACACTTACACACGTAGAGATACACAATAATTAATAATACACACATATAATATAATATTTATCTTAGGCTAACACATTCATATATAATCATATTAGGTACTATAATAAATAAATATTATAATTTATAATATAATAAC
This sequence comes from Myzus persicae, assembly GCF_001856785.1. Lineage (NCBI taxonomy): Eukaryota > Metazoa > Arthropoda > Insecta > Hemiptera > Aphididae > Myzus > Myzus persicae. The sequence continues at coordinate 213,333 of NW_019101991.1, read as the reverse complement.
GTAACATATATATAGTTTTATGTAATAATAATAATGTATTAATATATTGTATTGTTCACCTGTACAGAGCTCAGCTTCGGAACACTATACAATATAATAATATTATATTATTATATTGTTATAGTGCGCCCGCCGCTTAAAAGACAAATAAATGTTTAGGATTAAAACAAAAACACTAAAATTTCAAGGGTGAAATGAAACGTCACGCGAGGGGGATGGGGGTTTGTCTCGCTTGAATCGTACCCAGCCGCTGACGCGATTACACCCAAAACCGTTGAGTTCTCGTGTAAACGTAGTATCGATGGCCATCATTAAAGCGGACGCGTCATATCATTATAATAATATATTATCTCGCTAGTCTCAATCAATGTACGAAATTATTCAGTCGAGTTTCACCGTTTGTAGGACTTTAATGGATTTTTTTTACTACCAAATGCATATAGGTACATTATAATATTTACAACGATTATATATCCACCTATAAATTATAAACAAGAAACATAGGGGTACATAAAATGTCCAAAAACAAACGGAATTCAATGTTGAATATATATATATACTATAAGTTAGGTTAAACGGTACTCTATTATGGTACATTTTTTGGAAAAAAGTAGACTCAGCATTTTATATTATACATGATGTATAACAACAATATGTACGTGCACAGCGCGTTTCAGGCCATCGATATCATCGGGTATTACCGAAGTGCGTACAACGAGTGACAACCAGATTCTTACCAGCGGGGAGCATACCTCAATATAATAAATCTAAAAGTTATAATTGCATATTACATACAGTCGAACGGGAGAAAAATGATTATTTGACGGGTGGTGACCGCGGGGAAGGCATGCGAATGGAAGTGGTGGAGAATTCGGTAAAAAAGATATAGTAAGTACCTATATATTATGAGTACGGGAGAATTGAACGACACGACTCGGGGACGACGATAGACGAACAGGGTGATTATGCCGTCAAGAGAACGAGATCGATATCCCTCGAGCTAACCCTGTAAGAGTCGGAACAAGAATCACCCACAGTCTGTAGCGAGCAGGGTGTCGTGGATACATGAACAAAATAAATAAATAGAACATTTATAGAAGACCATATACCTAGGTAGTATTCAAATCCTAATATTATTTATTTTACTTTATCGACATATAATATTTAAAAACAATTGAATAGAGTAGGAAGTTTTTTTCGTTTGACGGTGTTTGCTGTTAGTCATAACAGTATGGCTAGTGCAAGTACCTCTGTATAAATCGTTTTTTTTTTCCGAAAAAGCTAGTGGAAAACCAGTTAGGACGAACCACTGTAAACAGTTGTTGTAACGATAACATTTGTCGTATTGACCTGATTTTCTAGAGCAAACCGACTTACAATAAAATGAATATGCCGCTCGGAGGCTTCAATAACTATATGGGGATTGTTGAACTGCACTCGTTATCTAAACCGAAATGTTCGAATTGCATCACTCGGAGGCTTAACAAATCCGGACTCGATCCGATATCATTCCATATAACTTATAAATAGCAATTGTATTACAAAGACATAGGTAACAAATCTAGAATTAATGAATGGATATTTTTATACTATTATTTTCAAATGTTAACTAGGAAAAAACGGATTTCTATTTTATACATTTTAAATTGTAGGTATTTGTAATTATTACAATGAAACCAAAAAATTAATTTAGTTATTATAAGGTTAGGAGCACGACGATTTCATTCGATATTTTAATTATCATGCGAGATATGAGCATTTTTAATTTGCGATATTTCACATAGGTACCCCTATTTTGCTTGAAAATAAAAAAATTGAAGGCGCTTGAACAGATATCAATGTTCTTGATTAAAAGTTTGATATTATTTCAATATTCACTCTCGTGAAAAAACTGACAGCACACTATTGAATAGAAATTTGCTACCGTGCTGCGTTTGAAACAACGTTTGACAACAGACGCATCAAGAGTAGCTATTTTTAATGTAATATCTATATAAGTTTATTATTTTTATTGCGAAGTATTCTCCAGCCTCGTCCATTGATAATCGTTATCAAATTATTGGTATTATATATTGCATAAAATCGAATGATTACAGGACCTATAATAATAATTAATAAAATAATAATTATCACTATATAGGTAGTAGGTGCAAACATAACGAGTGCAACATTCGAACAATAATAATTACTTTTTTCTGCCCCCGGTTGCTGCAATTTGATCAAAAACAAGTGCAATTCGATCTTAACCACGTGATTTTAACGAACACATATTAAAGAATGGCTCGGGTACATATTACATTTTTAATAATATTTAAATTATTTTCTGTTTGGTTTCAAAAATCGGCTCGTACGGGGACCTGTATACTGGGGTCACATTACCCACTTACGAGTAGGGGTGGGCTTCGGTATCAGCTAAACGATAGCGGCTTCTATCGATGGTATTATATTATATTGTATTGTTGTCGTGATTCACGACAAATTCATATTGAAGGTACGAAAAAAAAAATTGGGCTTTGTGCAGTTTATCGCACGTATACCGGGTGTTTTTTTATCATCGAACACCCGTTATTTTATAAAGTATAAATGTTTTTGAAAATTTTCAAAAACATTAATACATTTTGAATAATTATGAGTGTTCTAGTTAAATGAATCATCCGGTATACGAGTTACAATTACACTCTGTACCATCTATAACGACTTCCGTCAGAAAGACATCATCTGGTTATAACGACGTATTTTTCACGGTTCCTTGGCCGTTGCTGTAGATGATACTGACATTATAGGGCGTAGATTATGCGCATTTCCTACGACAGAGAAAAAAACAGTGGTACTTCCGACGTTTTGAAAAACGACTAATTATTATTATTCTCGTGAAGCTTTTCCGACAAGTAGGTACCTAGGTACAATTTGTGCCTTCTGGTGTACTAGTTGCTCTTTCAATTCTCGTTCATCTTTTTATATTTTTTAAAACTATTTAACCGTGTCTCCGAAAATAACATTTCAGAACAATTTTTAGTATGTCCAACAAAACCTTGTATGCACCGATAACCAAGTGGAAATAAATCGAAACTTATTTTTATTTACCAACTGAAACCTAACGAAGAGTATAGATATTAAATTAATTAACCTGTATAGTGTTATATATATTTATTATACAAAATAGATGTTCTAATAATACCTAACCGAATCGGTTAGGTTCGGATAGAGAGAAAAACAAATTGAAAGATTTATAACAGGTGTCTAGTAAAATATTTAGTGTTCGGTGACGTCCTACCCATCGATGTGTGTTGTTTGGAAGTAAACACGACAATGTAGGATAATAAATAATTGATCGTCGCACAGGCCGAGTATTACATCGGCTCGGTGGAGGGTGGTCGATATGGGTGAATCGAAGAGGTGATCTTCCGGTTACGATCCACACCGTTCAATATTTTTCAAATAGTTATTATGCTGCGATGAAAATATATCATGGATGACCGATGGGGGTAGGACTTGAGTTGTTTTCACGAACTCCAAATTGATTTTTTCACTAGAGCGCAGTTCTAACTTTGTCAAACTTTCAAAAAAAAATTTAACCATAACAAATTTTTAAAATAACATAATAATAGTAGTAAAAGAGCACTTAACAAAAAAAAAAAAAAATTAAAATTAATCTTCATGGTCGTACCCGAACCTCTCGAACTATTCGAATGGTTCGATGTGTTTGAAGAGTTCGAGAAACGACCATACTTAACAAAATATAATTTTTACTACAAACGATATCGTTATAATAATACATAATATTATTATCGTACGCGACACGCATAGTATCTCGTTACCTGCATGTAACGATATCATTCATAACGATGGTTACAATATAATATTATAATATAATACGACTATTTCATCAGCCTTTGTTGCGCCGGACTCCTCGAGCCGGCCGTTCAGACGTGCGTGGCCAGCGTCTGCCGCTTGGCCACGCCGATGTGATAGTTGGGCCCGACGGGCACGGCGGTGGCCGACGGGCCGTGGCCGGCCGCGGCGGTTTTCCGCTTGCCCTTGCCGACCGCGCTGTACGGCGGAGGTTCGGGCCGGCCGTACGCGTCGTACTTCTGCAGCGGCCGCTGCGGTTGAGCCGGCCACTGCGCCGACGCGGGCCGCAGGTACGGGTTGCCGTACGTGGCGGAATACTGGAGAAGCGTGGCCGGGTCGCCGCCGGTGGACGTCCTGGTGGCCGGGTCCGACGACAGTTTGGGCGACGGCGACGACGACGACGACGACGACAGCGCGATGACCGTCTGCGGCGGCGGCATTGGGTTCAGGTCGTACAGCCGGTCGGCCGCGATGTAACCGTTGTTGCTGCTGGTGGGCCGGTCCTGCGAGTGGGCAAACAAAAAAAATAATAACAATGAAAACCGAAATCATGACAATCAGCTGTTTTATTATGACGTATATAGTGAGAAGTCATCCCGACTGACCGATTCACGATCAACGCAAGGCTAATAAACTATGATAGGGTCTTGGACATTATTTTCTGGCTATACTTTTGTATTATAGTCTAGGCGTGCAATACACAAGGATTTCGAATAGTTTAGATTTTAAAGATGAGGTGCCCCGCCGACAGGAAAATTGAAGAAAATTCAGAAAAAAACTGAAATGCCTATTTTCAATGCGATTTTTGTATAGATATGAATTGTTGTACAATAATTGAAACTAATAGTTTTGATATTTGGTCACGAATAGCGCGAATTTATATTATTAGCTATAACCTATCGAAGTGGCTCAAAATTGGTGAGATGCCTTTCATAATCTAGAATAATCCTGATATTTTATGGCTTACACAGTTGTACAAAATGAGTGGAGGGATGGAAAATGTGAATCATAAAAATTGGAGGAATGCGATCACACAGTATCCCTCCCCCCCACTCCGACCACAGACAATTGTATATATTAAAGTCTCGAGTTCCAATAATTAGTGTACATTTTTTGCATTTATATTTTAATTCGATCATATTTTCTCGACCGAAATATTATTTTGAATCGACTACTTTAAACTTTTAACTCATTAAATTATTTTTTTACTCGGCCAGGTTTGACATATTATTAATCATTAATTCGCCCCCAGGCCTGGGGAATTTCAAAACCACCAAAATAACGTTATTAAATTATCGTCAATTAATGACATAATTGTTATATAAATTACAGACGGATAGTGTCTCGCACCGCGTTTGCGTTCCTGTCAATTCACTTTTTTTATAATTAATATTTTTGCGTACGATACAATAATTGTACAAAATTAGTACTCCTTGCCTTTCGGCATTATAGAGAACCGCTCTACATCATAATTAATTTATATTATTTTACGGTTTGCCTAAGCTCGAAACAAAAATAAAAACAAACGTTTGTTTTGCATTTTGAGGAAAAATTCTCTGACGGCCGTTTTTATAGAGCTTTGATTTATGTGCAGAGTAAACATTTTAAAAGTTAAATTATTAATTTCCATTAAATTTTCAAATAGTATAATAATACGTAACGCAGGTACCTAACACCAAAGTCTTAACGTTTATACTTAGCAGCGGGCGGACGGACGCATTAGGTATACCGTATTTACGTCTCACGCCTTCACCAGCATGGTTGGCGGGGGTTGGTGGAAGGGGAAGATAGATTTCTTCCTTTTTTTTCATTCTATCTATATACGCTGCCGTTGTTTATGCGGACGACATTAAAAAAAGTACATAAATTGTTAATAACGAAATATTAATATTATTCGGCTCTAGAAAACTATACGTCATATATACGAGTATGTCATTGCGGGCAACACACGATGACGATTTTGTGACTGTTTGCACAAAAGTGTGGAATATAATGTGCCTACACGAATTACATCTCAAGGAAATCGTACGGATATTTCTCAATCTATGTATTATGTAATATTTGGACGCAATTGGACACGAAATGAGTCCAGTCGTATGAATCGGCGAGCCCACGCCACATGACGGATTATGTCAGATGTCGTGTATGATCGAATGGATCGTGGGTGGGGGTTATATAACCCTTTATCCCCACCGTACGTTTTAATATATTATGTGGTTTTTGGACTCGGTGGGGGCTAAAATCTCCGCTTGGGTGGGGCTAATCCAAGCTCTTCCCGAAACCCTACTAGAAGTACCCACATCACTGTATAAGATTATGACGTTAATTTAATAATTTAATTTTACACTCCTAACATTATTGTCCAACTTACTATTACTATATTTTAAATTTATTTTACCCTAAAAGCATTGTTTCGTTTCGTCATACCACACACGCGTTTATAGTTGTATCACAAATTAATTATCTATTTGGTCTTATTTGCTGAAAGAAATTTAACGAACAACTATAAAATGTTCCTAAAATCAATAAATATATTATATAATATATAATATATATATATATATTATATACATAAAGAGACAGTTTGAAGAAAACCGTAACAACAATTTTGTCCGTTTCAGGTGGCTATGGACAAAATGATTCTCTCTCTGCTCCCCCCCTCCTCAACGTGCACGTGATGAACCCGCTCTATCCACAATTTCCACCTATATGTATAGGCATTAGGCACACATACAGCATATATAGTCAGGTGTTTTTCTCAGTTTGGGCAAGAGACGATTACTATTGGAGTTTAGACAAAAAGCGAGTTTCGACGATTTCAATGAACCTACCAGTGTCACACACACACATTTACCCTCTTGCTCGCTCGTACATATATACATTGAATACGTCTGGAAGCATACACACACACATATACGTATATAATATATATAGTCCGCCTATATATGTGCACACCTACGAACACTTCGGTTAGGTATATAAATCATTGTGTCCACCCGAGGGGGGCGTGGGGGGCGGCGACCATTCCCCGGAGGATACCCTCCCGGCAACGGCGAAATCGCACAGCGCCGAACGGAACGGACAAGGAGAAAACTTTTATCGCACTGGTAAGCACGTATAAAGCGCGCGTGCGCGCGAGCGCACACACACACACACACACACACAAACGCTCGTGCAGACAAGTATAAGTCACATGTGTATCATAATATTATATTGCGGTATCGTGTATATGGTACGGAAGTTATATACCGCGAAAGCTTGATCGCTACAGGTTATTTAACCTGTGTGACCTAAGACCTGGAACTATTAGGATCTCGGGTCGCGGGACGAAGAAGTCTTGAGAAAATTTCAAGTGCCAGTATTATAATATTTGTGTATATGACGTAGGTAAGTACCTCATATTATATAGTATAGGACCTATGCATGAAAAACCGTTCCGGAGTAATAGGGGATTTAAATAAAAAATACAAACAAAAAAAAAAATGTATGAACTTTTCATACGACAACTGAACTCCCCAAACTGGTAAATAATTGTATGAATACACATCATAATAATATTATAATTTATGTGCCTTCTACGTGTTTCCATTTATTTCACCATTGGAAGTTACGTTAGTATCACGTGGAAGTATTTAGTCGACTGCAGAAGCAGCACTATGCGCATAGCTTCATCCGTCAATGTATTCTCCTGTTTCGATTAGATCGGATTCATCGTGGCCAGTATACTTCCATTAGACTTTCATATAATTCATAATGGGCCACTTGTTACAAAGTGAGTAGCAAACTTTCAACATTTTATAAACATATCGTATTTTGAATGCGATGTATCACTGTTATTTGTCAATAAATAATGCGAGATTTAACAATGAAACAATACGATCGAGCGAGCCGTTAAATTGTATCCAACTGCTGATTATTATTAGAACGCGTGCCATAAGTTTAAACCCTTGACCTAGGTTTTAATGTTTTATATACCCTTAGGCGGGTACTATAGGGTTATAACTATGGTATTGCTATATAATAGGATTTAATGTGATTATACTCAGTGGCGCGACGGTGAAAATCGCTAACAGTCTTACGACTACTTTCCGGACTTGATCTGTGTTCGATCGGTAAGATGTTCGTATTGTATTTTCTTATACTCTGCGATTAAGTTGTTAATTATTATAATATAGCATGACAGTTATGTCCAATCTCAGGATGAGCAGAAAATACTAAATAGTTCGAGATATCGAACGTTTATCGTGTATTATAATGATATACTCCTTATATATAATAATAAATATTTTTATCGAACCGCAAATCATTCAATAAAATAACTAATGAAGATAAAACTTAATTAGAAATAATTTCGATTCAACTTTAATAATGCTTGAGCTTTACTGATAGTAGGATTATAGGATTCCGAACGACCGTTTTCGCTTCTACTAAGTCACATATACTCAAAACAAATGTTTTCTACAAATGGGCACAGTTGAGTTATGCAAATCCGAATGGTCATAGGGATGGGATATCACTGTGATTTATAGTATGATATGAGCATATTTCGATGTATAGATACAGCGGAAGAGCTTTTTTATTTATACGATGCATTTTTCGCAGTGTGGTCGTGTGGAAAAATGTCTGTTCGCAAAACGTAATCGGCGGTATCTTGTTTACGATTTTTATTCAAACTTCAAAGTGTAATACATGTATACATGTGTGACTGATATTGATGAAAATCCTACAGTTATCGCCATAGTAATATATTATATCATCATAAAACATAGTACCTATCATAATATAGACAATATCACAATAGCACAATATAGCAATTCCTACATTTTTTACACGTAATCCACAAGTATTATTAGGTACTGTACTTGAATACAAAACCACAAATGCTAGTATTGCCTTTCAAAAAATTAAAAACTTTAAAAAAGTTGGTCAAATATTATTTTGTAATAGGTTCATTTAAGTTTAATATTTCCAAAAACATTAAAATACTTTCTAAGATAGGTATAAGTACCTACTTACATAGTATTGAAGTAGAATATAAATCGGAATCCAACTGCAGTGTTTCCCAAATGTCCTCGTAAATAGGTTAAATGCGCCATATGCCTTCAAAATATGATTTAAATTTATTTTTGAAAAAATGTTTTCAATACAAGTGTAAATACTTATAGCTCGCGATAATAATATTTAACCCGGTATTCGAAATTCTAGTGTGTGCAGTTTGTTCGTCCGTCTAACGTTCGTTTTTCTCAAACCGAAAAGTAGGTGTGCCCTCGTTGTCATCGAGTAGTAGACGAAATGTTTATAGAAAATGGGCTGCAACTTTTAATGTTACAGTAGTCGACAAAAAAGCAAACTTAGGGAGAAATAAGGTTGAAACCATTGCCGAACATATTGTTATTGTGTACGACGCAATCCGATGAACGCAAAAACAAAAAATACATCAAAATCAGACTATCCGAAAATAAAATGCGCGTCTACATGTGACTCTACAGTGTGCGCAACAAGCGTGTGAAAAAATAAAATAAGCTTTTCATCGCTGGAAAGAAAAAAAAGCGTTTTCAATTAATCGGGTATTATTCGGTTGGCATGTAGATTATATTATAGTATAATATACCTATTAATGTCATATGATATATTATTTAATACATGCATGTCACATAGGTTATTATTAAACACAATACTTGTTATTAAACACGAATGCGCCGTTCGGTAATCGCGGAATCAAGTATTTGTGACGGTCGTGGGTGGGTGGTGGCGAGAGGGCGAGAGAGAGGGAATGGATTTCAAACGATTGAAAAAAAGAAAAAAACGACGAAAAACTCGAGAGGATTATTATGCCGTATTACATAATACAGTTTCGGTACATACGTATTATAATACAACGTCTGCAATGAGCTGTTAGACCTGCGAATTCTCAGAAGAAGATCGATTTTTCCATCTTGTTGTAAGGGTTCACGGATTTCCTTGTGTGTGACAATGAATTACATTTCAAGAATTTAATTTTGCACATTTTGACGCATAGGTGTCATCTAGTTATTGTTTCTTGTTTAGGGTGGTTACTTTTTTTTGTCAATTTTAGCTATTTCCATTGAGGATTTTTATAGATTACACCTAGCTCTTGAACAATACTTTTATAACTCAATTAATTTATAGTTTTGAGAAAAAGCGATTTGAAGTCTGAAATAAGATATTTTAAAGAGTTTTTAACCTATGCGTTTGAAACTAAAAACGTGTGTATTTTCAAAGATATACTTTACAGTATGACCTTTTCAAATATTATGAATGAGATTATTAAGAGAGTACTTAAACCTAAAAAGTTGGACTTGTGGTCTTTTATTATTTTTTAAGTAATTGCAAGGCTGTCATATTTTGAGATTGACTGTGTTGCATAGGTATAGAAATTGATTTTGAGACTGCCATATAAAAAAAAAAATACTGTCAGTATTGAGTTTCATATTGTAGCCGCAATATCACAAATTGTAAAATCCACCACAACTCTAAATATACCTATTGCTGTCTTACACTCAACATGTCACACTATAGTTAGTTTTTATTTGGTACAAGATTGCCACAAATCGAAATATTGCAGTATAAATAAGGCAGAATTTCAACTTCAGTGATTAATTTGATAAATTAAAATTACTGCCATAAAGTAAATATGGCTCTCTTGCATTGAAAATTAACTAATATTTAAATAATTCAATACAGACACATATTTTTAGTGACTGAATGAAAAATTATATTGAATGCGGAGTTCATGCATTTTATAGATCTATTCTCTACCTATTCGAAAGTGGTCATGACTTAAAATTAATATTTTTAAAATTTTTATTTGATAGACATTATTCAAAAATATTAAACGCACATCTTAGTGTGCATTATGTACTAGAATTCGAAGTGCATTTAAAACTGCATTTTCGGGGGGATTAAAGATGCATTTTTTAAGGTGTTACGGTGCATTCAATTTACAGCCCTATTATATTGTATTATTGCGGGTAGGTATTATAATATAATGCAATGTTCATTGTTCGTTTTTCAGAAACGCAACACACGTGTGCACCATCTACTTAGTGCGAAAACCCTGGTAAAAACGGCAAGCGAACGCGTCGCATTAATAATAATGGGTTACATCATTGCCACTAATAATGCGACCGAGGCAATCGTTTTTTAATAAACGCCAACACCGCGCACGAGAGCACTATGTATATATAGCGATATGTTACATTTATATTTTACTGTATGTACTTATAAATATCTTATATAATATTATATTATAGATGCAGTATACGATCGGGGCGTGATGGGGTGCCACCCCTCACTTTCCCTAATTGATTTTTCGCGCGGTTGCACAACGTTTCTAGTATATAGGTACTTACATATTCCGTAATATAATAATATATAGTTACAAAGGCGATACAATATTATATATTATTTCGTCATCTAGGTAGGTACCTATGTATTATATTGTTCACGCGACCGGATGTGCCTATTGTCGAGTTGAACATTAAAAAATTCATAACAATAATTCCTATACATCACATGCTGCACCCGCGATGGCATTATGCTGGTTTGTTATCGTCGCACCACGGAGTTCGTCGCATACTCAGATATTTTTTATTTTTTCAAAATGTGCAGAGACCAAACTTTCCGATAAAAGTAATTTTAACCACAACGGTATACCTATATTGTCTGCAATAATTATTATTAATAAATATAGCCGAGCACAGAAATTGCAATGGATAATAATTAACATTGCACGATTACATAAACGATTACAATATCTACGAGTAAGTAAACATACACAAAAAAACAACACGATTTCCTAAATAAATACTCTTTAACCGTCAATTATTTAACTATCAGCGTTTCACACATAATAATTTATTTTAATTGTAATATATTATGTTATTGTATTTGTATAAATTGAACTCCACTATTCAATATTGCTGTGAATAACTCGTTGAAATTAACTTAGGTGACTATTATACAAACTATAATCAGGCGATTAACTAGTTCAAAGTCACTAATAACTGAAACTTTTCGACTAGTTAATGCCCCCCCCCCCCAGTCTTGTTAATTGTTGTAAACTTGACGATAAGACCATATATATATAATATTTAAGCATACCCGTGATCTTATAATGAAAAATGTCACCGGCGGGTTTATGCTAGGTATTTTTTTTTTTGTTTTGTTTTGATTGGATGGTGCGAAATGTTTGCGCTATCCTCTATAATTGTTTTTGAATTTCAGATTTTTAGTACATTTTCCCCGAAAACGAAAAAATATACAACAAACAACAGCGACAAAAAAATATGTTTCACTGGTGCGATGAGTGTGACGAAATCGTTGCGGGGGCGAAAGTAAAAAAAAAAACAGTTTGCCCAAAGTACATTTCACAAGGTGATTGGATATTATAATATGATACCTCCGTGTCACCGTCACTCACACCATATGTTCATCTCGTCCGACCCACACGCGTGTACGCATAATACACATGAACATAATATAATTTATATTGTAAATATATTCTGTACGCACCGGAAAATGAGATCAACTATGGAGCCGAAAAAAATAACAAACATCACGCGACGATCGTGTTTGGTTGGGTTTCGAGGAACAAAAAGTTGTCTCAAACAAATTGTTTTATAAAGCCTATAACCTATATAATCTATAAGTACGATGTTCTTTTACATTCGTAGGTTTTAACTACGGAGATGTTTATATATTGTATGATATGCGCATGTTTATAACTCGCAATATATATTAATTGCCCACCTTTGAGTGTATAATAGGTGTGATACACTACAGTAGATAATTAATATGCTGAAAGTCAACATTTCGAATTTTTTATGATGCATGTATTTTTGACTTCAGAAAAATGTTAACCCACTTTCTCGGTAGACATGAAGAAATAAGTAAATACAAGTTTTGAAAGTAAAACTAGAAAGGACATCCCTTATGCGTTTATATAAGTGATTATTTCGATTAAAGTTTATTAAATATTTTATTAGAGATTGATTAAATAAAAATGTGATAACTTTGTAAAGTACCATAGACCTTTGGTGTTTTTTTATTAAGGAATATTGCAATAAATTCCACTTAAATATTTTATACGGAAACAACATCTGAGCCTAAAAAACCTTTAAGACTCTGATCTTTTAAAAAAATACCGCAAAAACAAAATAAATCGACCATGGTTATTAAATCTCGGTATACACGGGCGCTGTCGTATCCGCATGACCGTATACAAAGCTGTACCTATAAATTATAATGAGTAGGCATGCACTGGAAATTGGCAAAATATCGGAAAACGTGCAAATTACAATGAAAAATGATTAATGTAAACAAAGTTTTAATTTAATTTTCAACGTTTAATTGATACATAAATAACAATAAAATAAACTTTTTGAGCAATTAACATATTTTTTATTAACTGCATGTCTGCGTCCCTCTACAGGTATTAACAACAATTATTGAATCATGAAAAAAAAAATGTGAAATATAGTGAACTGCGATGTAAAAAAACGAACATTGATCGGGTAATTACGATTTCTGCTGTGCAGAGTAGTATCTAACGAAACATGCAAATGCATTTTTTTTTCGTAATAATAATATTACAATTGTCTGTTTTAAGACGAAGAGTCTTTTCTTCCCCGCGATTACAAAATAAAAAACACAACGAAATGAAATTACGACAAATAAATAAACAGCAACACCCTACCCGTCGGGGAACGAGGAAGAAAAAATATACTAAAACGCAATAAAGGAATTATTATACTGCAGCACGCTGCACTCGGCTCCTAACCAGACAATAGAAGAAATGCAGCACGTATAGTGTTGACCCGTATAATATAGCCATCAATACAGGATGATTTAGCATATTAGCATATTGTGTGACGATAATTTTCCTGTTCAGTAGGAGCCAGGGGGACACATTTTATGATACCCGTATAAAAGGGATATTGCATGCAATTAGAAAATCATTTTATTTATTTTACTTTGGCACAATGTACCTCTAATAAAGTAAAATAACATTTGAATACGGCAGCTGAGTACAGTGCTACTTAGCATAGCTTACTCTGCATTGGGCGCATTATACACGGCGTTCGTTTAAATTGTTTTAATAAAAAAAATAATAATTGATTATGGAATGGGGCACCTAACGATAATATAATAGTGGTCAAAAGCCAGATAGTTATTGTAACCAGTAGTATTATATCTAACTTGTCGTGGCCATTGCCTCAATTAGACCAATTTTATGATTAAAACCTAATGGACCACAAATAATGCAATTTTTATTTATAATAATATAAAAACAATTAAAAAATTAATAATATGTAGTTGTATAAACCTGGGACAAAACAAGGACTCGGCTCTCAAAAACCAGAAAATTTCTCTTAATGCGGGGGCAGATGGTCACTCTAGATTCTAGAATCATGTTTAGGTATATTTCTTATTCCCCCTTTTAATTATGCGTTTATTCAAATACTAGTTTTTGAAATTATTAAGTTCTTTAAAGACCATATTATTTTCAACTAATTTTATTATTATTGCTATGACAACTATATAGAAGAGTTTTGTGCTGATTAATATCAAACGAGATAACCTGCAACATTTTCTATACTATAGATTTAAAAAGCTAAATACTATAATGTGTTTGAAACTTAAAAAAAATATTTGAGCATATATTACATGGTTTTAAAATTAAATTAAATATTATTAATAAGGACTATTATTTTTAGTGCATACATTTCAATTTTCGGAAATTACTCATTTGTGACATAGATACATCGACATAAAAATAAAATCATCAATCAATTAAAAGTAAAAAGAACTGTTTTCGTTTAAAAATAAAATATGTCTGTGTCTTTACACACTATTTAAATTGTGTTGAAAATCTAAGTACCTATTCAAAAATATGGTCTTTAAGAAAATTCCTAAAATTGGAGATTGAATTAATAATATGTTTGTGTGGGTTTGTGTCGAGCGAGTTGGCGTATTACGACCATTAAGGATTTCGGTTTTTGTTTTCTATTTTGAAAGGGACCGCCAACACGACGATATTTCAGAGTAAACAATTGAATACCACGCGTGTGAGTTTATATTAATGCAAACTTCTTGTCTATTGGAGCTAATCTCTGAGTCATATGCGAACATTTCATAAACGTTCTATGCAAAAAGTGATTTATTTTATAGGTTAACACTAATTTGCTCGAACTGTATTGACGTTTTTGGGAACAAGATAATTGCTTTTATATATTTCAAAGTCCTTACATTACATAATTCAATTTTTTTAATGTTACCATTTTTTTTTAAAAACTTTTTTTCTGTTTTCGAACGATAGCATAAATCATTTTCTGAATCATAAATGCTTTAGTTAAATTTAGTATAAAACGATACAAACAATAATCGAATAAAAAATGCATTTTAATTTTTTTTTCAAAAATGTAGCTTTACTTCAAATAGCATAAAACAAAAATAAAGATTCAAGAAAAAATTTCAAAAAATTTCAAGAAAACGCGAGTTCTTGCTTTTAAACAAATCATATGGTATAATTTACCTATAAATTATAATCTTAAAATTATAAGCTTGCAACGAGGCAGGTTTGGTCGTAGCTACATATTTAATCGATTATGGCGATCGATCTAATGAATAATGTGATAATATTATTATAATACCAAACAGTTAACTCACGCTTTGCGATCGTCCGTTGAATATTTTATGTAACTTCATGTCTGGGTGGCAAACCTTCGATACCAATGGTTGTATCGTGTATACATAATTTTTTTAGGGATGAGGGAGAGGGATGATCAGTGGAAAAACCCACACCCATTTCCATAAAACAGGTGGTATAAAGTATCTACCAGTACTATATATAAAAAAAGGTATGAAAAAATAATTTTAGCTGAGACTTGGGGCTCCGGAATTCAAAAGCGTCGTAACGATCGCAACTATATTTACTATCATTCGTGTGGACCTGACTAAGAGTTCGTGATGCCTACTTACCCGAGTTGTCTCAGTCTTACGAACATACAACAACGTATTACAAAGGATTATACCAAACGTACTTTTAGACGAATTCATTTTGTGTGGTTGATATCAATGTTACAACTGAATTCACCAGCTATATCAAATTCAAAGGCAATATTTCCGTGATGAGGTCTCTAGTTGTTTTTTTTTTATTATCTAATTTTAAAGCGAGTTACGAGCATTTTTAAATTTTTATACTTGAATACTCACAACTACTTAGCTTTAAAATTAGGAATAAAATATGATAGTTTGCGTGAGAAAACAGAAAATATACTTTTTTATTAATTTTTACCAAATTTGATAATTCGGTTCATTTACAGTAATATTAAAACTAAATAACATAAAATGGATTCGACTGAATGTACATTTAGGTACGACTATTATTTAGCATACGTTTATAAGACCGAGACCATACACGAGGGCATCACGTCCTCCAAGTAACGGTCGGGTCGGCGATTAGATTTACTGCCTCAATCTTGTATTCTCGTGAAGGTATACAATACTACTAGTAGGGTACTAGGCCAACTTTAATAGACTTGTGATCGACCTCTGAGTTTACAGGATTGTAAAATAAGAAATTCGTCAAATCGTGATTTCTGATGATGATTTTTGCATTCGTGGGATAACAAAGAGACAATAAAATAAAAATAAAGGAAACACATTTGTTTTTTGTTTTCTAGAAAACATTATCGTACGGAAACGAAAGAGCTAAACGAACGATCCGAAACCATGTGACAATCGACCTGTATATTTTGTAAGGCTATAGTAAGGCTGGGCAGATGATTAATATTTTTTTTGAACAGAGTTATGTTGAGTTGATATAAGCGGTTTTAAAAAGTTTAAAGTTTAACCAGTTTTTTTTTAACAAGTAATTAAAAACTAAATGCAAAAGTTTGAGTTATAATATTAGAGAAGGACATGTTTTAACTAATACTTGATCGTTTTATGCCCCGCTGAAGCATTGCAGGTTTCATACCATACACAATTGTGAAATGTTTATGTGCTCAGTATAAGTAGGTACCCACCGTACGCCTATTATA
>NW_019101991.1:84167-195858 GCF_001856785.1 Myzus persicae | reverse complement strand
TATATAGGTACGCGAGCAGACAGTGCCGCGGAACGGATGCTCTCGGAAAATGCGTTCAATTGAGTACAACATTTATACATTAAAAAAAAAATTTTTTTAAGTATTTGAAAACACTATGTATTGTTATCGTTTCATAAAGGCGTTGAAAATAAGAGCAGAAGGCACTCATCGCGTCTCAAACATATTATTACCTATATTATTTTCACGAGTACCTAAATGATTTTTTTTTTAACTATTCAATTGGTAGGTAGGTAGGTAGGCAAACTGCAGCTATCTGCTATTACCTATATGTATAGCAAGGGTAAAAATACAAAATCGTTTACACGTAACCAACTACCTATTTTATTGCACGCTCTATGAGACTGTGTTTGATACTTTAATGTGACATGATGGTATTATAAATAAACTTAGTCTTGAGTTCATGTTTCGCAAGTCACAACTAAATTTTTTGGCTGACGGATAGATACTGCACATGTTACCGGGACGTCGGTACTTAACGCTTTGCCCAAGCAATTGTTATACCTGTTGACCATAACGAAAACGACATCGATCATAGTTCACTCACCGCGGACATTTAATTTTATCCCAACTATACATCCAACGAGCCTGGTATATATTTTGTAAACAATTGGGCGAATTTTGTAAAATATTTGGATAAATCGCAAAAGTCATGATACGGTTAATCATTTTTATTCGGTTAGCGTAGGTATATAGATTTTATAAAGTATACCAGATACCACCTACCTAGATTTCACGAGATAACACAATTCATAGGTACCTAAACTATGACGTTCACACCGATAGAGAATACTCGCCATGTGGGAAACGAATGCAGTTTTATAAGTATAATCGATTCGATCGACCAAAAAAACATTCATCTCTTCCGCACACGTCCTGTGTGTAGATTCTATGGCCGTTGTATAATATATTTCGGCGAAATGGGCGGCGGCGGGCAGGGGAGCGTGTAATTCTTCCGTAAATAATGAAATTTCGCAATTAATTTTCGAGCTCGGAAATTAGAATCCGTTCGGGCCATTTATCCTTTCCTGTGCGCGGGCGTATAACACACAACCGAAATAATATTATTTAGAGATTAATATCATGCATAGGTAATCGTATTGTACGCTACCTACCAGAAAATTATTATCCACCGTAAATATATTATTATTATTCTAACACTGCCAATATATATATTTGTTTTTAAGTACTACCCGTATGTAATTAATTTTCAGCTAGGTATATTGCGTGATAAATAACACAGTACGCCTTACGATCGCTATGACTTTATGTCGGTAAATTGTTAATTTACATTTATAAGACGTCGATAAGTGACTCTTCGGTGGGCTGCTAATTCCTCAAGTCAATCGTGCCGTTTTAATCTGTGTACCCATGAGATTTAATTTTGTATTATTCCATATATTTTGATCGTTATTGTTGTAACAGTAAAAATCAGTGCTCGAATTGTGAAAAATTAAGTGGAGGAGCTCAATCCAACTTTTTAAAAGCTGCGTTCCAAGTGCATTATTATTTAACACAGACCCGTAGGAGGTTTCGCCCCCTCTTCTGTTCCTAAATATTAAATACTACGTTTCAGCTTAGTTAAAGCATTTT
Organism: Myzus persicae; assembly: GCF_001856785.1. NCBI lineage: Eukaryota > Metazoa > Arthropoda > Insecta > Hemiptera > Aphididae > Myzus > Myzus persicae. The sequence goes on along the minus strand of NW_019101991.1, from coordinate 194,247 downwards.
AGGTTTATTTTATTCAAAATATCATATATATATATGTAACATGTAAGTGAATGTGGATTTATATTCACACAATTTTTCCCAGTTATATTTCATTTATTCAGTCAAAAAATACATTTTTTAAAAAATAATATTTTAATTCCCATTTTGATAGTGATATTTATAAATGCCATTAGGAAATAGGGTTATAGTTATACGTGGTTCAGACGTATATATGTCTCTTGTTAACACTATCTATTGTCCACAGATAATTATTGATGATAAAATAGTTTATTGAACAAATCTGTGCACTACTGAACTAGGAAAAGAACAAGCGTAGTGAAGCGTGATATAGGTAGGTAATATAAACAAACTAAACAAACTATGATACAAATATCAAGGTAGACTAAACCATAGAAAATACAACAAGTTAATAACAAAAATATTTTTGATATTCAGAATTTTAAAATTCATTACCAATAAGTAGATATAATATGATAAACAACAATTTAAATCCAGATTTTAATAAAAATTATTTCGGGCATTAGCTCGTCATGCCCACGTTCAAGTAAAAATTAATAGTTGTGGTACTCAACAAAAAAAAAAAAAAATACAGTAGAGCTTTGTCCCACTATGCGCCACTTCCTCCCCCAGTTCAAGTAAAAATATAAAAAAAAATTTAAAAAATGTAACATTATCTATTTTTATAAAGATGCATTATAATATGTCCACTGTATAGTAAGAACTTGTGTCATTAGTCTGAACGCTTATTTTTTTTTTACATTTTGTAAAAGGGTAGGTCCCCATTTTTCAATAATACCTACAAATAAATATTATAAATCTATCATAATAATAGTATTTAAAGTGTAAACAAAATTATTAAAATTTTTCAGTTATAAAAATCAATTGTGGCTTTAATCTTTATTGATTATTAAAATACAATTATTATACTATCACCTATAAATCATGATTTTTGTCACTCAAAGTCATTTTACCCTGAGGGGGTTGTCCTATAATACTGTATATTATTACGTTTCGGAGGGAATTTTCATGTTGTCCTTAATTCTAATTATTTATACTTAGGTATACGCTTGCCGAAAACGATCGGGTTCATCTGCCATCGCATCCTGCGGTAATCCTTACACGACTATATGCGTTGCTTTAGTGTTATGAATTATGAAATCTTTAATCAAAATGCCACGAGTGGTTCGACTCGCATAGTAATATATTATGTCATAATATTATTACTATTATGTCTCTCACCGTGTCAGCAGCCACCACAAAGTCTGTGTTGTGCGAGTTTTTTTTTAAACCAAACTCGTATTTTACTAACGTAACCTTATCGGATATTAATAGAAGGGCCTTAACACGTTGGTTGTTAAGAGAATTCAACTTAAGGGGTTCAATAAAGAAAATTTGAATGTAATTTAAAAAAAAAATGATAGTTTAATTATGTTTAAATAACAAGTGGTTTCGTTTCAGTACAGTTGCAGTTATATTCATACTGTTTGACGTGGAAAAAATGCGTTAAACATTAAATTATAAATGTATGAAATACATAGGTGACCTAATCTACCTCTCAACCATAAAAAAATTATAACTTTGCAGTTCGTATAATAATGTTTATAATTTTTTCTATGCAGAAGGGTTATTAAGTTTGAAAAACATAAAAAACCCGATTTTAAAACAATGTTGATTTATTACGTACTGAGTATTATTAATAAAGTGATATCGAAAAAATAAAAATGATATCGTACAGTCAAAGTTCTTCACTATTTTTGTTGAAAAATGTTGATTACTTAACCAGGGTAACCTATGGTCCGAGCGGTTCTTGCTCGCCAAGCGAAACGATTTTAACAAACAATTTATGGATGACTGTGGCGATCACGTTCCTACAGATTCCAGTCCATCGGTTTGCCTGCATGGCTGAACGGCTTAGACGTTAAATTATTCTGTTCGGATTTTCAGATTTTAATCAAAGTAAGAAAGCAGCTAATACAGTAATATAATTCTATCGAGTAAAGGAAACAAATAATAATTTGTGTGTTTTATTTTTGAAGGTCTCGAATCAGTGGAGGTATTGATGAGGGTCAGTAAATATTATTAAAGTTTAAAAATATATAATAATAATAATAAAAAGGTATTTACGCTCGGATAGACTTCGGCAAGGTGTAGAAATCAATTTTTGTTGGTTGTTTTTTTTGTTTCGTGGTAATAAGCTCGACTCCCCCCCCCCCGTCTTATCAAAATCGCTATTGTCTCCTATATAAAAATATCACTCGTTGGTTAATAAAAATAACAAATATTATTCATAATTTCTGCTTAATGAGTACACTAACTATGATTAAATAGTTAAACAGCCATGCAGAATGTATGTACAGTTATATTTTTAAAAATTCCTACATATTCTAATAATTACATAATAATACATTTTATCGTTAACTAAGACTCACAAAAATGTTCACGTAGGCAAATCCGGTAAATGTCCTTAAAACGATATTTATAAAATGTACTAATACGAACAAATTTTATAGATACCTATTTTGCAATTAAATTAATTAATGTGCAGTGCGGTTTGCAATCTAACCTACAGATCAGAAAAAAATCGAAGTTAAGTGATTTATTAGAAAATTGGAGAAATTAAAAGCAGCTTTCAGTCATAATAGTGTACGTCTTACTGTACAGTTGTGTGTGGTCGTCAATCGTCATACATTTTGCTGTCTACATTAACTATATCGAATTATAATGATATAATAATTGTATTACATCAGGAATCGCCTACGATGGGACCGCTTTATGCTCAGTCGAAATCGCCGAGAAGCTCAGGAGCACGTTATGACGTGAATAACATCGCGGGATAATTCATAATAATATGTATATATTATAACGACAAATGTCAAGGGACCCGCGAAAACGTGACCTTTGAAAACAATACATACTTACATAATAGGGTGTCACACCGCGTTTGTCCTCGTAAACATTGAGCCCCCCCCCCACTTTGGACGGCTCTGTACCTATCTATTCCCCATCGACTCTTTCTGCTCCAGCCGCAACTACTGTTTAGACTTGAACACGACTACACTTACTGTATATACCTGTTATGTTATGCGTCCTGTGCCTACCGCCCTCGATCCTCGGATGCTTGAAGGAATAAACACGTCCAATATTTAGAATTCGACGTACGACTTTTGCGACGCAGGTTAAAACACGCGATAACGAAAATTCAAATTGTTTCACCTTTCAGACGTCTCTTTGAAGACATGGTCGCCGTACTTAAAAATACTTTGAACCGCGTAGGTATATTAACCGGATTGATATTAAATCGATGATTCCTAAAAATGCTATGCTATTACTGTATAGAGCATCTCATCAGACATTTCCAGACGAATTCCTATAATAGTATTTTATTAAAATAATATTATATCAAACAGGAGGAAAGTAATTTGCAGCGACCGACTTACGTAGAGGAGGTACCTATACCGCGAACCTAATACAATTTACAATACATCACTTCTGAAGCAAAAGAGTATACTATTATTTTAGGTATTTAATTTATAAGTTATTTATTTTTTGAGCTACAGCATACAATTCTCATATCATTCCAAACCAGAGCCTGGTTCTGTGAATTCCGATTTAATAAATGGCATTTAAAACCAGTCGCTTCAATAACTTAATGTTTTAATACGAGTATTTAAAGTACAGTGCTGACGAGTGAAGTGGAGTGGCATAGTAAGCCGAAAAAATGTCTTCTATACTGCTCTCAGAAAACTTATTATAACTTATTAAGTATTATTATGGTTTGAAATTCAATTTGTATACAATTGAAATTGTCAGAAAAATATTCTTCTCTGGAATATGAAATAAAAATAGTACGCTGCTATAGGTAGTCGATCGAAAAAGTAAATAAATTAAAAAATGACAAATGACAAAAAATATTGTGAAAAATAATGTCTTGTAATGACAGAAAAAAAAAATATTTTTTCCAAAAACGGTAATACTTACCTAGGTAAATATCGATACAACGAGTGATTGCTTTCAAATGAATCGCACCTTGTACATAGAACTGATCATATTATAGGCACCCTGTATTTATATATGTAAAGCGCGGCCTGACGTAAACTTTTAATTTTATTGTTCTAGTTTTTTATATTCTCCGATAATATGTATGTATACTTTTCCCTGTGTTTTTTCAACCCTTCGTAATTACGCGAAATTATATTATCATAATGTGTATCGTTTAAAATATCGTGTACAACAAACGTTAATAAAGCTCGCGCACCGAGTTTTTTTATTAATATCATAATATAGGGTAGGTACCTACATGGCCACATGAAATATCGCATTATAAACACACCAATCCAAATATTTAATTTCACGCACGTGGACTCAACCCGCTCGGTCTCCATTTTGGGCTGTTAGTATTAAGCTTCTCGTGTGCCCCCGACCTATGACCATTTTATGTGTTATTAAGGCGGTGGTGGGGGCCAGACGTGCTTTCTAAAAAAAAAAACCAAAACAATTTCTAAAGTTTCGGCAAAACGACTTTTGTTACATTATATGTCATATAATATTACAGGATGCCTATCAGTTAGTGGTGTCAGTTTGTATCGGACAACACGTCGCTTTAGAGTAGAAAAGGCTGCGCAGTGCCACAAATTTTCCCACGACAAGTTACAATAATATAAAAAAAAAAACAAATCACGCTACCCGAGTAAAAAAGAGTAAACTAGTATTGTTGTTACTGTAATATTGTACACGTCATTACGGTCTGAATATAATACTTATATTTTATTCTAAATAATTGAGATTTGATCAAGACCCAATGTGACCAAACTCCACCGGCAGTGACAGCTATATATTATATTATGATTGGTATACGTAACTGAACAGCCCAATTTTTTTTCGTGTGATTCTTTCAAAGATAAACCATTATCACTTTTGGGAAAACTTAACGTTTTTGAAGTAATATTTTTTTTACATACTTGTAACTTGTAAGTTATTAGATAGACACTTTCATAGCAATATTTTAGTAACAAATTTAATGTAATATCTATTGTTATTGCAGCGATTGCTATTATTTTATTATAAGTCGTTTTCACCCTTTTTCAACGACGTCGTACAATTTTAATTTTATATTTTGAAGGATAATTTCAATACGTCATGAAAATTGAATTTCGTAAAAGTACCTAGTTAATTAGTTTTAACTTTTAACTTACCTATATGCTATAAGTAGGTACCTATTTAAAGTTTTGACGAGCAAAGTGAAATGGTAGTGCGGGTACCCCACAGAATATCAGTCCACTATTTCGCTCATCTAAACTTTTGCAAACACTTCAAAGCTTCAAATTATGTAAAAAACAATATTTCAAAAACACTATAATATACTTTTCAAAAAGTGAGTTTATTTGCCTTTTAAACTTCAAAGGAGCCTGCACGCCTTGTATGTATAGACACATAATTTTAAACCATTACATAGGTTTGTAAACACTTTGATTATTTTTCGAGTTTTTTGTTCAATTACACGGAATAGTCTAATTGAGTTTTCAAAATATTTAACATAATTTCATAATAATTTCAATTAACTGCTATAGCAGTTATAAACTAACATCTGCTGCTATATTGCTTCATAAATTCGAAACGATATATAATATTATCATGGCATCTCGAAGAAATTATATTCTGTACACGAATTATTCAAATAACCTAAATACTTATCTAATATTTTAATTAATTGTTTAACGTTTTTAGTTTTTCTATATTCGAGTCGGAAGGAGAACTGTTTTCCTATTGCAGCCTATTGCAGTTAATTTCGGATTGAATCTCAGGAATTTTAGAATCAGCTAAAAATGTGCTCGAATGTTGTTGCGAATTTTTTTTGGACTATTAAATTTTTTTGCTAATAGTATCTAAAAGCTTGAAATTAATTTCACGACACTACGAAAAATATATTAAACGTTTATAGTGCATATTTAGGTATGTTTAGTGATTTTGTAGTTTTAAGAACATATTTCTTAATTTTATCATTTTCTACAGCATATTTTAAGATTAATGATAAGTTGTTTATAATACAATTATTTGAAAACTTGGTAATAAAAAATAAATAAATACATTAATGTACCTATATCTGTCTGAGAGTTTTCACTAAGTTAATATGCATATTATTGCGTTTTCAAACCCTTGAAGGATGACATACAATTTCCAGTTTTTTATTAATAAATATTTAGGAATTAAAAGAATGATAAAATATTAAAATATTTGTATTTATGAAAATTGCGAGTAAAAAAAAAAAATGCTCAAATTTTTAAAGAAAATTATTAATTGGACAGGTTGCATTAAGTTCCGAGTTCAATGACATCTACCTATAACCTAAAATAACTTTGAATAGTTTAAAATATCATAATGTGAAAACAGACGATAAAGAATTGTCCAAAGATTTTGTGCGCGTTGCTCCGTTAGCCGACGGGCAATCGGTGCGCGGGGGAGTATTTAATATTATAATGTAAGACGAACTCGATGCGCCGCAGACGTGCAGAATTTCGGAGGTGAACGCACCTCTGTTTATATACCTATTTTGTCTACATAATATAGTACATTTTATAATAATATGCATAATATATACTGTGCCAACCTACCGCTGGACCGGACCCGAATAATTATTAATAATGAAACGTACAGGCTGTGATTCGCCGAGCGTGATTGGTCAACCGAATTTCATCCTTCATCGTTATAAGTACCTATTTCTATATTATATATTATTATAATGCAGTGAAACCTGCTCTAAACACCGGATGCCCTCAGACATTGGGATTTCGTCCGTTGTTCGGATGGTTGTCCGCTATTATGAGGGTTTTATTTGTCTACAGTTTGTAGTTTGATCCCGAAAATATGTCCGCCATTTAGAGGTGTCCATTTGGGGGAAGTTCCACTGTATACATAGGTGATTAAAGTTTAACAGTAGATTTCCCTTGTACCAACGTGTGGAGCGAATGGACATCTTCAAGAAATAAAAAAATGAATACACACATTCGTGTTTACAATACGTAATACTCTTATAGTACAAACAGTAGTCCGTCTCGCCGCACTGTTCTCAGGACACGCGCTGTTGTGCACAATTTGGCGTCAAAAAAGCCCGGAGCAGACTTCCGAAAACACTCGCGGTGTCTTTAAAGACGTACTTCGTATTATTATATTGTAAGACCTAAATCCCCAGGTGCAGTGTACCGTTGCGATCGTCTGGACGAAAATCACGACCACAGTCTGCGGAGGATTGAACGACCGGTGTCGAGGCTGCGAATCGCCCTGTATGCGGCTGCACAGGTAAACGCGAGTAAATCGTATGGAAAAAATACGCTCACGGCCTGCGAACTGTACGTAGCGGACAACCACCGGGAGGATTACAGGGCCGTAAACCACCGGGGGAATCGCTCGGTGACCTGGTCGAGGGTCGTCGTATCCCACACACACGTAATATTATGTATGTAATGTGCACGCGATGTACCCACGTGCGTGCGTGGGTGCGTGTGGGTGCGTGCGTGGGGTGGTCTACGCGTCGAGTGTACGAATTAATAACGGGTTGACGGCGGTGTACGAGGGTGTGTGGTGCGGGGGTGCGATTTTTTGATTCGAAAAAAAAAAACCAAAAAACAAAATAAAAAACCCCGCACGTCACAAGCGGACTTCGGCCCGGGACGGGACTGCAAAAAATGTTGAAACCCATACTATATTATTCGCACGGCGCGGTATGGGACGTGTGCGGCTGGATCATCGTCAGCGATTAGTATAATATACACATATTATTATTATAATATCGTCACCGAAATGCGATTTTGGCTTTCTTGTTGGCTTTCAACCGAGGCAGGTCAAGGTATACAGGGTGGATTCACTGCGAGCAGCAGCTCCTCTGTGTATCGTCCGTTGACACGTAATAACTTGTTTTTTCAAATTTATAGATATGCTCATATTTTACTGGACATGTTGTAGATTGTTAATTGTTATTGAAAATCGAATGAATTCGAAATCGAAATTTGGACGAGTATTGTTTTTGAGTTATTTGACTTTGTGCACCTATCAGGGATAATTTATATTGGTCTACAATGATAAAGAGTTTGGAAGGTTTTACTAGGGTATTGTGGTTTTTGAAACTTGAGTAATTTATATTAATCACTCATCATCACTTATCTATCAACATTTTATAGTTTATAGATATTTATTGTCCGAACATAATAATCTAATCATAGTAATCACTACATACCATTACCATTTTCGAAGACCATATACCAAGTCCTCAGTAAAAACACTTCAATAACTCAGAAACTACTTGGTCGAATTTCGATTTAGACACAATATTATGATGTATATTCTGTATTTTCAACAAAAAATGGACACGAGCGTGCTTGATGAATCATCCTGTATACTGTATTAATTAAACGCACTGAGGCTGTATTACGCGGCGGCGAACTTTGCTATTAAAACATATACATTATACATATAACTCGTAAAAAAAACGTTGCTATATAGCCGGTAATTCACTAATACCGGGTATATACCACATTATGTAAATATAATATCTAGTGAGGGTGTGTGTACGCGACCGTTTTTCGTATAATATGCCGTGAATATATTTATTTACGATATTTACAGTGGATTCTGCTCGACGTGACCGTAACATTGTTCAGAGGAACATCATTTTTCCGGTTACATTTATGTTGACCGATTGATTCCATATAATATACACTATAAGTATTAATAATGTTAGATACAAGTCTTTAAACGCTTAGAGACAAGGAGAGACAACATTATTTTGAGAAAAAATCAAGCGGGATGCCTAACCAAATATAATATGACACAGAGTAGGTACTTTAAACAATACCGCGATGGTATATTATTGGTAAGTATAACGTATTATTATTATTAGAGTTTTATTTATAATTTATATTCTTAGAAATGCGTTAAAGCATACTTTTACCGATATCACAATATGTTATTTACAGTTACTATTTAAAACAAAGAAAACAAATTATGAATGCAATGTTATGTTTGGAGCACCGATAAAGTTCGAAAACTTTCAGCCTCGGTACTTTAGAATGGTCCCGAAACGCCCGCGATGTACTCATAATAATAATATAATAGACACCACACGCATTTAGTGCAACTAAGAGTCGGATTGTCGCGAAGTTATATTCACCCAAAACTTTTAATTCAAATTTTGTGTAATAGAGCCAGTGTTAGGAACAACACTATATACAGAATTACCGAGTACAAGCATATATATATCTTTGTATTCTCGGTTAAAATATCACTTAGGTATCATATTTTGTGTTTACCGTCAATGAAACAAAAAACGTTTAACGATATTTTAATGTATATCCTTTAGAGGATTTGTGTCATAATCTACGATGCATATAGTTTTTGCCAGAAAAAGCAATAGTTTCATTGAAAGGTATTCTTAAGAATATTTGAAAACATTTAGGAACTACGAGTAAAAGTATATTTTGATAATGACTGAAAATATCATATTATCTTGCACATCTGCAGATTAGATTAGACTATTAAAATTAGATAGGTACCTACTTACTTAAATTATTTTATTTACAATATGTGTTCCCAATGTTGTTTAGTTCAAATTAAAACAATTATAAAGTTTTAAATATGATGACATGTACTATGAAAGAATGAAAGAAATTTAATTTTAATTATTAAAATTATTGCAATTAATGGATAATTTGTAATTATTTTATTTTCGGAATCATTGTCTTCGTCACTGTTTTCGCCCAACTCTTATATAGTATAGAAAAATATGTATGAATTGAAATTAAAAGTACAGTTTATATTGACGTCAATTTTAAAATAATAATTCAATTTAACTTTTATAAAATTGTACGGAGACTCTGATGGTCGGAACACAGTCGATGAATAAACTAATTTATATTCTTAATCAGCCGTCGTATATTATAGGCACATTTTGTCTCTAAGGTTTTATAGTTATTACGTTTTAAAGTGGTTAAACTTTGCTTTGACAATCCAGAGGCCATTAAGTGTTATTCTATAATATTATAGTGTACTACCTACTGATATAATATCAAGTGCAAAAAATCTAATTTTTAATCTTTTTATTTTTCCATTTTGTCCTCCTAAAATTGTATTTCCGACCACTGTGCACGACTTACAGATAAGTAGACTATATTATAGTAGTTTTTTTTTCGTTTTTAATGAAAATCCTCATCGCGATACCTGCAGCGTTTTTGAATAATTTTATTATTGTTTCACTGCGAAATTTGATATAACGTTACCCAAACACACGTCACGAGCACACGCAGAAAATCGCGTTATTCGAAGCGAGTATTATAATTTAGTTGCTGATAAATCATGTATATTATAATATCAATTATATCGTACTATTAATATTATTATGCTCATAATAATGCGTCACACGTGTTATGATCTCGTTAGAGATTTAATGAGAACGGATTGCGGACGATACGTCACGCAATAATAATAAAAATAAATAACTGGAAATGTCACAGAGCCATTTCCAAGAAGGTCGTTGTCTGAAAAATGGGATGGGACCGATGGGACCGACCGAGTACGATCACTGAGGGGCAACTGCGAAGCAGCTCTATTTCGAAGGAATTGTCGAGAGGTCATCGTGGTCTCAGAGTTGTTTTGGCTGTTTTTCACGTATTAATAAAAAATATATGAAGAAGAAAATTAACTCAACTTAAGACTGTAAGTGAATTGTCGGTTTCTATATGTAAAGCTATTTATATAGTTTTCTATCAACTCACTTAAAACATATTATCATCATAACGGTTTGAACTATTCACTTAGTTCTCTTAAATTTAAAGTGTTAGGTACCGTCATAAACTCAAATAATAACGATAATAATAATATTGTATTCCACTTTCAATGTCTAAAAATGTCTTAGAGGGAGATAATTTATTGATTTTACATTGGCATTTTGTGTGTTTGCTCCAATACTCATCTTTGAAGGTGGTTTCCACCTTTTCTTGTAGCTTGCTATAATACCATCACTACATATTATATTCTGGTATTTTTTATTATTACATTTTCTTATTCGGTTATTTTTCAAACGTAACATAATATGTTCAAACAACAAGTCAATTATTGTTATTGGTTTTATACTTTGTAAAAATAGTTTCACATGTTTCTGAGAATTGAGGAAGCTTATTTATAGTTATTAACTATTCATACGACACCACCAAAAGCTGCCATGTCAAATACGGGAATGGGTAGTAAAACAACATTTGGACACATTAATTTGATTATTTTTTATTATTTATACTACAGGGAATTTTTTGAATATAGGGGTTTGTTGAGTGGAGATGCTAAAAAAGTCGTCATGAAAAATTAGCACTGGTTCATTATTCTTTCATCGCTTGTTATTGAACAGTGTAACACTATTTTTGTTGTGTCTGCCTATACCTATATTAATATTGTAAATCGTGCTGTATTTTTTTTGTATTATTGGAGATTCCTTCAAACTCTAGTATTTTTAAATTCAAAGAATACCTTGTCAAATGTTCGGATTTATTATAATTACAGAAATCACAACGTTTTGGTTCAAGTTAAATTCAGAATTTGTCTATATTTTTTCAAACATTCTGGTAACACATCAAATTTAACAGGTCCAATAATAATCAAAGTAAGTATGTGCATTAATTGTAAATCGTAGTTTACAGAGTTTACTAACAAACGAGTTTTTTTTTTTATTTTGTCACATCACATGTAATGGTTTTTGAATAAAAATTAATCAATTAATACTTCTGTAATTAATAATTTAGAAGACTTGTGTTATTAATAGTTCACCATACAGTCACTTTTTAAGAGGGTTCAAAGTAGGTCATATTAACGATATTTGGAGAAAAGTTTAAATTTAAAATCTTTAATGTATATTTTAAATATTAGTTCAAAGTAACTTACAAGTTCAGGTCTCATGTCAGTTCCATAGTTTTTTTGTGTAACTGTTATGAGATTATATAGAAAAACGGTTTCGTGCGGAAACAACCACTTCAGTCGTAGTAGTATCGAGAAACCAAAATGTATGCACATAATAAATAAGACAAGTTTAAACGATATTTTTCTCCGTATTAAATTTAAACTTTTAGAGACTTATATACTATAATAATAATTATTTGTCAACAATTAACTTAGTTATAACTGAACTTTATAACGTCGAATCAACAATATCAACCAACATAATTGTTACTAACTAAAGTTAATTCATTTCAAACAACTGGATTGTCAACCTTTGATAATAATCATAATATTATAATACTTTCGATTACAACATATATTATACATAATAAAGACCCTTTTGGATGACGACTAGAAATCGAATCAAACTGTTCGAAAGTAGAAAATACGAAATATATCGTATATTACTAAAATGTATTACACTACTCATGTTTAATAGTTTTTTTTTTCACAATTGTGATGGATAGTATAATCATATAATATTTTGTCCACGGTTCGTAAAAACTCCGCATTGGAATTATTCGACTAAATCGTCGACGTTACAAAATGATAATAATTCGATGTATTATTATTAATTAATTGCACTCTAGTTCCAGTCCCGAAGGTCCGAACCATAAATTCTCACAGTTTGTTTGGAATCGTGTACGTTATTAATATTATTATGTTATTATTTGATGGCATACCTATGTATTAACGTTTTCTACGAAGTACAAACGGTCAATTTGACCATATCCGCGGTTGTGCTCGGCCTGGGTTGGAAGCTGCGCAATGTACTCTTGGTCTATTTATTTAAACCCGACAAATCTCAAGGCGATTCAATTTCAACTGTGAGGTTAAACACATTTCAGCGCAGATCATGGTCCTAGTACGTCATGCCTAATAATATTATTTCTTATGATGTATTTGCAGTCCATCGGTTGCGGTGTTAGGGGATTTTCGACTAAATTAGCGAACGTCATAATTAAAACGTGCTATTCAATTCAAAAAATTAACTCACGAGAGTGGGAGGTCTTACTTTATAATATTATTATTGTATTATAGCCTGTTGGTTTTTATTTAATTCAAACAATGCAGTTTACGCAGATCGGGTTTTGCTATATCGTATATCAAGTCAATAGTGCCATTTTAAAGCTAAACCATAATGATTATTAAATAGAAAGACTCACTAATATTTTTTAGTAACTGAAAACTTCGTTTCGAATTATAGTCGTTATTTATTATTAAAAAAAAATTATTATTCCATATTTTTTCACGACTATAACTTTATAGTGGTTACGCACTGTTTCGGAAAACTATGGATAGACCAGTCTCATTAACTAGAAAATATAGTTTGATAAAAATTGCGTTACTTGTGTTTTTCATCAAAAACCACTTTACTAGAACGACGAGTAATCACATGGTTTTCCGTAGGTGTATTTCCACACTCAATAAATTCCGGTGTATATAATAACGTGCCCTATAACACTTAAATTGTCTATTTTTTTTTCAAATCAAAATAAATGTTCAATTTTAAGAAATATTTCTATTATTATTATGACGTGTTTCTATCAAAAAACTATTTCCGCACTAATAACGTAATAGCTGCAGGTGTATGTTTACCTACTTAAAAATAAGTCAATCGAATTAAATACATTTATTTTTACAGAATTTTAATTGGACCATTGCACTGGTCACTACTGGTCAGAGGGTAGGTGTAATTTCGTCTGCCTTATTTATAGGTTTTAGTATTCGACAAAAAAACTACCCTTAAAACAATAAAACAACCAACCTACTCACCTACGCAACACACAAACACATACACACACTATACTTATTATTTAGTACTAATTAAGTGGACGTCACGCGTCATTATTTAATTACATTATTTTTTGTCGAATCGACGATTAAATATTGCGTCCAGTCTTCGGGACGTGGTGGGAGGGGGGCGTGTAGACAAAATATTGTCTTATTATATGTACCTATCTATACCTATTCGTTTTTACGTGACGCCTACGAGGTTGGCAATAGCAATCACCAAGAATTTATACCATTAATATTGACAGCGAAAATTCTAAATCAAAACAACCCACATTTTTCCTAGGTCCAACTATATAGATGGACTCGTACTATTCTCACAGCATAATCACCCCATTAAAGAATTATCGAGTTCTCGAAATAGTTAGATACCAAACGGACAATAACCAGCGCAGTCCTACAACCGTCTGCGAACTTCTGAGTTCTGAATTTGGGCCGCCCGAGTCGTCCTGCAGAAGTGTGCGTGTGTACGTCATGTTGTCCTACACGTTTGAACACTAACCGTATTCTCCCTAGACGGACAAGAAACGTGCGAGAATGTTCAAGAAATATGATGAGTAACGACGTAATTAATAAAGCACATTAAGAAGAAAAACAGCTCGTAATAATAGTAAAAATTGAGGTCATATTTATGATAATGCCTGAGCACGTGCGAGTAAGTATATTTTTCTAAAAAATCACCAAACACAATTATATCATATTGTATGATATTTGCATCGTAGAGGACCAGTAGCGTATCCAGGATGGCGGTGGGGTTAAGGCTAACCCCCTCCCCCTACCCCGTAAAAAATTAAGGATACCTATGAAACTGTTCAGACTAGTGGACCATGTCTTTTTTTCTATCAGTGTTTGAAAAGTAATCGTAATACTCAGAGCAATGCTGTGCGAATAATATTTTTTTTTGAAACTACAAACTATTGTGAAGCGACAAAAATATTATTACATAACTCAAGAAGAAAAGTTCCCAATCACAAGAAGAAACGCAGACAATGTATTTGAATGACATGCCTTAATTATCATAAAGTGTTGCATAATATTATAATATAATGTTAGGGAGTCCCTTGTGGGGGAGTTGAAGGAGTAAGAATGAATAAGAATTAATGTTGATTGATGCAAACTGTCAAAAATACCTTAAGGCTTAAAGCAACAAAAAGAACAAACAAGTTATTTAAAAACGCCAAAAAATGACCAAAAATAAAAATAAGCAAATTTTCAAGTTTCAAATTTAAACTCATTGTTACATGATTCACATTTTGTGTTTAAAACCCGTGTCCACATTATTCCAATAATCTATGAAAATAAAAATACTTGTCGATACGGATTGCGCAGACCTAAATATATATTAATAATACGATCGTAAAAAGTCAGTGGTCAACGATTTTTGGTTATCACTTCAACTACCTATACGAACAATAATTTAATATATTACGTAATTACACCTATAATAATATAAATGTTACCCAACCTTCAGGACAAACAGTATGAGTGCGACTTAACCCCATTTCGCTTCGACTATGTTTAGTACCTATAGGAGACAACTTAATGGTCGTGGTAGACTGTTGAGTGTGTACATTGTAATAACCTATAAGTGACGTGGAAACGAATATTTCTCAACCCTGCTGACGTTTCGTTAATCACTCTACATGTCATAACTTGATTAATTGTTAGAACTAGTTATTGTTATTATAGGTACATGTAATATTATATAGTTACTGCGATTTTTAAGTACCTAGTCAAATATGGCTATGGGGGGAAAACCAGGAAACACCTCTTCTCCAAAAAAACGGTGGGTAGTAATATGTTCGCTACTTAATAATTATAATTTATATTGTTATATTGCATTATAGGTACGTTTTATATTATTATACTGTTTATAATCGTAGCACAATACGAGCTGAGACTGCGTTTTGACCGTATAGACTCGTTAACAAAACCGGCAAACACACAACACACACTCACTCACACATGCACAAGCGCACACGCACTCAAACACGTGTATCTACATATTTTATTTCATTTTACGTTCTTAATTGTCGGGGTTCTGTTATTTAGGTACGAAATGTCGAAATGTATAATAAAACAACGATGTTGCGTGTTGGGCTAGGACTACATAATATATGTTATATTGTTATAACCAGAGTATGGACAATCATACATAGCGCCCTTCGTCACAATAACTCAAAATGTATACTTATTATACAGAGTGATTCAGGCATGTCCAACTACACTTTGCCCATTGATAATGTTTTTTTTCTTGTTTTCCGATTTTGGTATTTTTAAGGAGTTGTATAGAATATAAGGATAATTTTCAAAAATTTATTACTTACCCTTTTTAATGTAAATTGTTGGGCAGATAATTATTTTGGATATGTTGATGCATCGAAATCAAAATTTGAATCACTATTTGCAAGTTTCTGAGTAATTAAAATGTGTTTACGAAGGATTATAATAAAAATATAAGATAGATTTAATACTAGATTATTTTTTTGTTACACTCAGACAATATTTACAAATTATAAAATGTTGAGGATTTTCGTTAATTTCTATAAGTACCAAATAATCATAGCCCCCGATATCTTCCACTATTCATTTATATTTAATATAAAACTATTCGTTCAAACTTCTGTTTAGATACATCAATTTTAAAAATATCATCTCATATTCAATCTACATGAAAAATGTGTGATTCTCATTTGAAAAAAATTAATTGGTATCAATAAGATACAACTAAACAGTACTGAAATGAGAGAAAACAAATCTATATATTTGGAAAAATAGTTCTTTAGTAAATTTGAAAATTTGAAAAAGCAGAATTAATTATTAAAGAAAAAAGGGCGAGTTAGAGTTAGGTTAGGTTAATGACTAAAAAAAAAACTTAATCGAGTTAGGTGAATTGAGTCAACGTTAAGGTGTCAATGGTGTCATATTTTCATAATAGTTTAATATTTATCTCTAATAGTTTGAAGTTAATATACATAACAAGCTTACGCAACTCAGTTAATTATTATAATTATTTTTTTAATTATCACCTATGACACACATGTTGTGATTACTGATTGTGTACATTTAATAATCATAACTTCATATTTTTGTCAAAAATTCTAAAAAAAAAAAACTATTCCTTATTCTTATTGATCATTAGCTTTAATGGTTTAAGCAATTACTAGTTTATTTTTATATACTCGTAAAACCATTTTTACAGCGTCAACAAATAAAAAGTAATCAACTAATTGGTGAGTAGTACGTAGGTATGAACATGGTTTTAAC
This sequence comes from Myzus persicae, assembly GCF_001856785.1. NCBI lineage: Eukaryota > Metazoa > Arthropoda > Insecta > Hemiptera > Aphididae > Myzus > Myzus persicae. The sequence goes on along the minus strand of NW_019101991.1, from coordinate 177,216 downwards.
TATTAATTATTTTCAAATTGATTGGAAAAACTAAGTTATTAAAACAGATAATTTATTTAACTTTAAATCGAAAATCTTAAAAAAATCACTGAACTATTTATGTAAAAATCGAAAAAAACCAAACGATGGTACTCCACTTTAATATTTACCTTATTTTATATATTTTGTTAACCAGTTAATGCCCAACTTTGCGTTTTTGCATATAAAATAGATACCTAGTAGCATCTGCTATATGCACCATAATAATTTCTAAAAACGAGACAGAATTCGATTATTGGCACACACGGGCCCCAATTAGATTGGTGCACTAAAAGGGGATAAGCGCCTAAGCCACACGTCCCAAAACGGTTTACATTTAAAAAAAAAAACCTCATTAGTCGAATTTACAGCAAAATGTGCATTGTGGTTAGGCATTATAATAATAAAATATTAAATAATATAATACGTGTAGAGGTCGTGATGCGTGTTAGGCGCTCGAATACGTGCTCGTGTAATTTCGAATAAGCCGTCAAGCTTTATTGGTACTTAATTTATTGTTTCAAAATACATCAGAAGGTACACAATATTATATTGCTGTTAATTTTAAGTTGAAGACTTGCCTGCTTAATTATTACGTTTGCGGTAATTACACATTCCGAATAAGTCGAAACGTTACTATTATGGGTGCTTATTACCTATAATACATAATTCATTACGCGACCATCATAGCCAGACCACATAATATTACTTTACTATAATATAGGTAACCACTAATTCGGTTTAATACCTAATTGCCGCGAAACGATTATTAATATTTAATAATTAATGAGTAGTATATACTTTATATAATACTATAATCAATTCCGGGACGAGATATTAGCTCTGGTAATAACTAATTTCTTGGCAAGGCGATTGTCCAGCCGTACATATTGGAGCGGAAGTCTGCGGACAGCGAGATAGAATAAGCTCGCAAAATACTGAAGGTATTATCATAATACACCTATTGTAATATTATGTCGGTCGTAGATTTAATATCTCTTTTTAAATTTTTTAGCGGAACGGTACATAGCTGGTACTTATAGGTAAAATATGTACGAATAGGTCATGGACGAACAACGAGGCTAGTTTAATGATGAAATGCTCTACGACGACAATATCACTATATTAATAACTAACTGGTGGGACAGTCCCCCGTTGGCACCCCCGCTAAAGATTCCTTGCAATTTATTAGGGGTTGAAGCACAAAACAATAAGACTCGAGCACAAACTTTCACAGATGATAATTTAAATTCAAAAATTCGGAGTTGGGGGTCCAGTCGTATCGCTGTCACCCCCAATTATTGTCCTTTGTAACTCCCCAAAGGATTGCAGAAAAAAAGATGAAATTCGAGAAAATATCAGCACAAACGAAGCTATGGAATTGAATCCGAAATTTGGAGGTTGGGGCGCCAGACAAATGTTCCTGCACAAAAATCAAATACTATATCGAAAATAAAACTGCGTATTTCCGAATAAAATATTGTACGTACACGGCTATACTATACCTACGGAATAATAATAATTGTCTTGTTTCAGTATATGATGTCCATTTTGGACATTTTTTCCAAATTTTAAGTCATAAATTTAGCTCTTCGGTGTACAACTACATTCTACAACAAGATCGGGTAATAAAGAAGGCATGCGTTTTATGTGGTATGTTATATTTTACTACCTTGTCAATGATGGCGTGCGCAGATATGTAAATGAATATTAGTCTCTATTAACTATTAATTATTATACTATCGTGACGTAATTATAGCTACCCGGCATTGCCATTTCAATAATATCCTCATAACCGCACACGCATACAAATGTCATCATCTCACCAACAACTAAACAAATTTGTGTTTTGTCCATTTTTGCACGACAGTGAATACCAATAAATGAGAAAGAATTAACACAGCTTCCCGTCATTAGATTTAAATTTTTCCATTTTAAATCTTAAATAAAATAATGTTATTGTCTTAGTTTGTCGTACCTACCATATCTGATATCTATTACCCGTTATTTTCTTTTTAATTTTAACTAGCACAATTTCCTTACTGTTTCTTATGTATAATAGTAATTTATTTTGTTAAAGACGGGTGACAAGCCCACTTTAAAACCATCGAAGGTGAGCTAATATGGGGTAGGGATGCTTTGCCCGACACCCCCTGGGACCTTTAGGCATTTATTCATTTGTTCAGCTCAACCAAAGAACAAGATTTAAATTTAACCCATGGGTTTTAGTGTACCACCTCAGTTCACGGTGGATAACTGTATAAGTCGGTGGAGGTACCTTGCTCTGTGGTCAAACGCGACCGAAATAGGCAATTCGCCCGTAGTGGAGTGGAAACAGCGCTTTGTGTATTTCTCGGTTATAATGTCACACCCACGAACAAACCGTCGCGCGGGGAAAAAACAAACAAAAATAATAAACGATAATTTAAAAAATGGGGATATTATCGCCCCGTTGTGTATTTTTCTAAGCAAAACAAAAAAAAAATGTAATTTCCCGTTATTAATTTGAGGAAAACATTTTAATCTTAATATGCAAACCCCTTTTAGGGGGAGGGGAATTTCTTGGACGAAATGCCACCTATAACCTTATCCTCGAGATTTTTTTGACAGTGGTGAAAACCGAATCGATGTCAGTGTACACACTACAGACGAACTCGCGTTATCTATACGCATTGTTATGATGCACAGGGTAGGACATAATAATATGAGCACTCACGGCGAGATGGTTGCTGGTGTATCTGACATAGTTGAGCGGGTCCGCGTAATCGCCGATGACGGTGCCGTTGGCCAGAGGGTGGTGCATGACGTTGTGTGGGTGCAGGTGCCCCAGATATCCGGCGGCCGTGGCGTACCGTGGGTCGACTGGAACCGGGCCGGCCAGAGGGATGCCACCTCCTCCGCGGGGCAGGGTCGTCTGGCTGCCGCCGCCGCTCTTTGGGGTAGCGGACCGTGGATGCTGGTCGTCGACCGCGGTCGCGGTTGTGGTCACGGTCATCGAGTCCGTGCCGTAGTCGATCTTGTACCGGTAATTGCTCAGCGACGACCCGGTGCCCGTCTCCATTTTGATGTCCGACACGTTGGATGAAGCATCAGATTCTCTGGCCGCGGCGTTTTGCTTGTTTTCCGTGTCCGACTCGCCGTTAAAATCGGCTGAAAACAAAAAACGTATGTACCATTATTATACTATTAATACGGCTAGTGTTTATAACAATATTGTAAACTATAATATTCTGTCCTGGTGTATACCTATATGTTTAAATATATAATATTATATGTGGTAGTTGGCACAAAAGCCAATGTATTTGAACTATAAACTGACCAATTTTATAAGTAAGATTAGATGTCATTAATGAGACGAGAAAAAGGTTATAGTCTACCTACTAAAACTAGTTCGGTAAACTTACGTTTGTTCATAATTTAATAATAAAAAAAAAATCAATTAAATGTTCAACATTTTATCCAAGAATTAAATTTATTTTTATGACAGGTGTATCTGGTATATAAATATATAGGTACGATTTACTTATTAATAATATCTATAAATATTGTTTTGACGTTTTGTATACCTATATAGTATACGTATTTTATTAAAAGAAAACTTAACAATACTTTTTTATTTAAAAAAAATAATATTTATATATAGTACTGCAGTACTTACATACATATTATTACATACATCTAGTAGTTTAACATTATGTAACGATATCGTTTTTTTTTTTATATCAATTGCATTAGATATATTGGTATTGGAATAATCGTAGTAGGCGGTCGAAAACTATTATTTTTATTAAATCATAAAGGATATTATTATACCTGCAGTTGACGGACGCACAATAGGTCACAAAATGTCCAATCATAATATAATATATTGTTAGATGTTTCGGAGTCTATACCTTTATACGTTTTAATTGAATTAGTCATGGGATTAGTGTAGATTCCCATTTTCTACACCGGTGGCATGGGTATAATATGATACTATACCTACTCGATAAAATAAAATAACGAACGCGTTTTTTACGATTTGTATTCTCATTATTATTATACACACCTAAGTTTAAAACTCTAAAAGCTTTGATGACGTAGACGAATCAAAAAAAAAAAAATAAAAATATATCACCGACCTAGAAATTGTTCTGAAATTGATCTTGAAAGACGGGTAAAAATTTAAGTGTAATCGACATTTATTTTTATTTGCAGTCGAAGAGAGATGACTTTCAGAAGTATTTTTGGCTATAGTATATTATGCGCTCAGTAAGCATGAATACATGTTGGTTAGGAGTTCGAGTGCCGTGGTTATTTGAAGGGTTTTCTTGCAGTGGATGATCTAGGGACGAGAAGTGGTCGTGCTGCGGCTTTGGAGAAGTCGCGGAATATTATTTTCATTATTTTTATTGGTTATAAACTATTATAATGATATAATATTTTAAAAGCTATAGGTTTATATTTATATTATATATACGAGTATACTAGTATATTGCGGTCGATCGGTCATAATATTATTATTATTATTATATTACATTATGTGGCCTGGTCGCCGAGAAAATAAAGCACTGCACCGTATTGAACTTTGTGTGTGTAATATAATGATGTTGATTGCCGAGACTTACGAGTTTACTATATATATATATATATAGTATTATTATACTAGACGTCACTGCAGCAGCATCAAGCACGAATAGACTTGGTTGCGACTTGACTTTCGACCACGTATTCGGATTTTATATTATTACCGTATAATAGTTATTATCGTTATTATTATTATTATTATACCGTGCGTATAATTTTAAACAGAGCGATTCGCCAAGCATGCTTCATCCGTCTTTATTCAATTAAATAACAAATTTATTTAAATTCTGAGCATTGCAATTTTTAGTATACTTATATGACCTTATTTTCAAATGTTTAGATTGTATATACTGTTTCTTTCTACTAATTTTAATATTTATTATTAATCTGCCTCTAGTCTTGGATAGTTCTAAAATAATTTTGTTAATTGCTGATGATGCAAAGACTTCCTGTATAGTTAAAACTATTAATGATTCTTGAACTACTACTGTTAAATTTAAACACATTTATATAATGGAGTAAAATCGATTTATCACTTATCATTATTAAATACTGATAAATGTCGTATTATATATTTTACACGCGGTATCATTTTTTTATTATCTAATTGATCTTAAAATTATTGTTAGGGTAAATTCAATCAAATATTGGTCATTTATTTTGAGAGTGATCTTTCTTTTAAAATTAATTGTACAACTGTAATAAATCTTAAGATGTAAGGTTTTATTAATAAAATACCTATATTGAAGATTTTAGAAATTCTTTTTATTAAAAATATGTATATACTTCTTTAATCAAACTGAATAAACATTTTTACGTTTTTAAATTTAACTTGAAATTATATAACATACTTAAATTATTTAGGAAGTGTTCAATATACATTTTTAAAAAGAATCTCCTTTATTATAAATATTAATATTTTCCTGTTATTTAGTTCAGGATTACGTTTACTTTGATTCGCGTTTCCTCAACCAATATCATGTTAGGCTTTGATCTTGTTGACAATTCTTTGTGTGTCCCGAGTTATTGTCTCAAAATGTAAAATAATTATCAAAATGCCAACGCATCATAAATAATATGTGTACTGTCGAAATTCGTACAATCATAGAGTCAATTTTATTATATGACGATTGTACCACTATCATATTATGACGGATGTAGGTATAGTCATTTATTTAATTGGTTATTTTGGACGTTCTAACATAACGTAAGTAGTGTTTTTCTTTTTTTTCAATACCACACACGGCACACACCATTCCCCCCAAAAAATATTTCTTTTGATATACCCTCCGCCTATTGTCATCACGCACTTTGGTTTACTTTTCAGTGTAGACCACCAAAACATAAATAAATAAAATACTCAGAGAATTTCAGAAGAAAGTAAAATCATATTTTGTTAGGGCAAATGTGTACTCCTACTGCGCACGTTACCGAGGGTTAATTATAACAAACGTATGTAAGGGATTTGATTAACATTTTTTTTTCCATAGGTAGGACGACCGAATTTTATAAATCTCACGAGAACACAATGGTATAGACTTTGCGCAATATCGTGTATGTTTTTTTCCTCCGATTCGAATATTATAAACATACAATATTCTACATATTATATGTGTGTATGTATTTACGAAAAAAAATCAATTCACTTAAAGGGCACGTTATATGCATATTATTTGTGTTATATTATGTATACAATATTTGTATTCACCTATTATAGTGCAGCATAATACGAACCGTCAACGTATTTTTTTGTTCACCTCGGTAGATGTCAAAATTACAAGTATAAATATGTATGTGTGTATATATGTGTGTATGACGTATGTATCATTATAATTATTATTATGTACTGCCTATAGGTAATATATAATATATTATATACTTATATATGAATAGTTGTATAGAGATTGGATTTCAATATAACAATAATAAAAACAAAGGGTGTTTCGCATTCGATCGGTTTACGAGAGCGTATTCTTCACCAATATTATATTATATTATTGTTGTGCATAATGGTGTGTATCTACAGATTATTGATTTTGGATTCTGAGCTAAAAAAGAAACGACCATATACTCTCATATTATATACTTGCGTGCCTCGAGCGTAAACATTTTTTTTCAAAACTGAAATTTTGTGAGCAGCACTTACAAATCTCTATTATGCATAAAAATATTATAATCTAGTGATCATTTTGAAACAAGAATAACTGTAAGTCATACTATTTCACATGGCTGGGAAGTGAATTATTGATTTTAACTCATTCAGTTTAGTTGATTTAAACTAAGTCTCAATCGTTTAATTTTACTAGTCTTTCTTTTTAACTTGTAAAAGTTACAGGTTTGAACGGTTCGATAGAAATAAACGTAACCTAACTCACTTCAAAACCAGTTAAATTTATTTAATCTCAATAAATACAATCGCCATAACAAAACACATTGGGTAAATTTGATAAAAGCGTTCAAGGATTTACACAAAACAAAAATATTTAGTAAAAATAATATATATGCAAGGCAAATTAACAGAAACAGAGGCCATTCAGTGACAGACCATTTTACTAACAAAAGTATAATCTATTAATCATTATGAATTTATAATTGTTTGAATATTATTAAATCGCACAATATAATATTTGATTAAAATAAGTAACGTTTTTCCGACCACTGCAATAGGTGTACAGAGTTATTTTGTTTATGTGAACGACCGTTGAGTTTCATATAATTGAAATACGTTTTTTTTTACAATAAACAGCCTGCGAATAATATGTTGTACAGTTAAGTAGAAGTGATTAAATATTAAACCTAGGATAAATTTGAAATTCACGATAGGAGAAAGGAGACCGGTCGGTTGATGCGATGAATTTATGTTTATTATTTTTGGACGGAGAAGAAATTATCTTGAAAGGTATTTACATACGTATATACTATGTATACTATCGTTGTTTTAGACGCCTATTTGATAAGTTAGGAACGTTTTGAGAAGAAACAGGGTGCTGAAACTAATTGTTTTGTGTGCAGGACAGGAGGCTATTGTAGATCTTATGATGGGTATTTTAAAAGGACGTTATACTCCCATGTGTTGTCTCCGTCTTACAAGTGCATAACATAGCAAACTTTACGCTCAGCAGATCACGTTTATCACAGTTAGTTTAAAAATTAGAGTGAATTGATTGCTAGTAAAATAAAAAGCCAACCATAATATTCTTACCTTTCATTTTCATAAGAAGTTAATTCACTTAAATTGTTTAACGGAGTTAAACGTGCACTGCTGAGCGTAAAATTTGATATGTTAAGCACTTGTAAGATAGTGTCAACACATGAGGGTATAACGTCCTCTTAAGAGAGCATGTTTAGCAGTTTCTTAGTGGTTAGTATTTTTAGATATTTATATTATATTATATGCATCGTTTCCTTTCACGAGCAAAACGCAGCTTTTAATATTTTTCTAAGAGCTTTCTCAACAAATTAAATTGTATTATTAAATTAAACGTATCAACGGTTGCTACCCATAAATGAATCCCATAAGGCCAAAAGCGGCTGGATTAGTCAATTTGTAGACATTTATTTTCTCATGCACTTGTCAGTTTTGAATTTTTCGAGAGACGGTTTAAGAGGAGATTAACCCAATCGGCTCTAAGTTGTATAGTACTATTGCATTTGGATTGTATTTGCTCATTAACCCAAGTTGATCGACAGGCATGAGTGAAGCCTAAGTATTTTTCTGAATTCTTCTTCGAAATTGTAATATGTTATTAAAATATACTAGTAGAGTACCAATCTCTGAGCCATACAGTAAACGTATAGTCGTATGAACTGAATTACTTTTGCATATTTTTACACGTCATTGAATATACCATAACAAAAACTTGACGTCTGAATGTACCCATCAATTTTAAGCCATTTGAAATTTGAATTAAGTTAGTATTCGAAAACAAATTAATGTTATACTTTATCGTTCCAAAAGTCTATATTACGTTCTGTGTAATATGATTTGAAACCATATAATATGCAGTGATGAAAATCGAGATGTTTTGATATTTTTCAATAACTTATACACGGTGTGATTATAATCTGATATAAAAATAATAATGAAAACCGCATTAGTATACATAAAAAAAAAATATAGTACAAGTTCTCCATATAATTTATTATGTATATATTTTTAAAAATAAATTTCAATGATCTTTGCTTACATGTTTGTTTTTCTTTCTTAAGTACCCGATTTGAGAGGGTACTTGGATTATAGGTGTACAACGTACGCCACAATATTATACATAGATACTTCGCTGAACGACGTAAACACGGCGGCGATAAATCGATTTATATTTCAAAATATTTGCGTTGACATCGCAACCGACAAAAACCGTCATTTTTTGACTTGACATTTTGCCGCAACTAGTAAGTCGTTGTCAGTCCACTGCAATAGTACAACATAATCCTGTGAGCCTGAACTACTACGAAGACGAGCGTGTGCAGTGGTCAACACTTCAATAATAATAAGATAAAAACATGTATAATTGATAATATTATGTATTCGTTTGATGAGGTTTCGCGATGGCTGTAGCCCAAAATACGATAAGATAGTACTATACTTCAAGCGATTGTAGAATCTCAACTGAACTTGATCACATGTTTTTGAAATATAAAAATACTATATATTTAAGAAATAAATATAATGAGCATCGAATTTTAAACTGAAACTTATAAGGGTAATTGGTACAATATTTTACCGGGTAATACAATTTAATTTTTCTCTTTTATCCTACTACTAAGGAACAAAAGCGCAAAACGAATTTTGCGCTTTTAGTACATCGAAAAAAATAGACGATTAGCGCTTTTGGGTTCCGCCGCGCCGTTCGCGATGGTCAGCTGCTGAAATGTTTTGCATTTTCGGCCTACGACCGACCATCGAGTAATTACCTCACCAAGAGAGAACTCATAGAACTGTGGAGGGGGGAAAGCCAAAAGTCTCTGATAATACAACACGTACTATTTTTTTTTTTTTTTTAACAAGTGATAAACAGTTAACATTAACTGACATAGAGGAGTGGCATGTCACCCCCTCCCCCTGCGAGTGCCATTGACGTTGACGAGTAAATGCACCCATCGGTGACGTAGCCCGGGTTATAAAGTAGAGGCCGCTTTACAGGCTCGACATTTATCAAACGAAATTTAGATCTTATAAAAATATAAACTTTAGAACATTAGATTCATCACAGTCTTAGCCGAGAATCATCAAGTAACAACCGTTTTGAATTAATAATTCACGGTCGAAGAATTTTCCACTCGTAAAATACATTTTTCCTCCCCTAAAATGTCGCGACCCTGGGCTTCCGCAGCCTATTCGTCACATTCCCGCGTGAATTCGCCACGGCAGTCTAAAAGTCGCGAGCGTGTAAATACGTTATCGGCGGTTCGTATCGGGGTCGTCGTCGTCGTCGTCGTCGGTGTCGTTTGGGGTTGTTTTTGACTGATATTTCGAGTGCCTTCGTGAGTATATACATGTGTATAATACTGCAGCAGCAGCTCATATTATGACTGTAGACGACGTCGACGGATAATGATCGCGTATGTTATGTATTTATATGTACAATATGCGAGACGACTATAATATAGGTACGACGGTCGTGTATATGCACACACGCATATTGTAGTGTATATTTATTATTATTATTATTATTATTATTATGAATAGCTGCTATGCACGTACACGTACGCGTTTAGGGTAAAAGTGAAAGATCGGTTTCCTAGATAGACGCGAATAATAGTGCAGTAAGCCACGGCCGTGTATATATATAATAGTGTATACATGTATATTTACGTGAGCGTATATTACCACGGTCGTGGTACAGTAATTCACGCCATTATAACAATAACAATATCGATACTCGGACGGCCGGTGTCCGATTGGGGGTATCAAATGAAACCGTAAGCGGTAACACGGTAAATGAACATTTTTTGTTTATCGCCATAGCGGTAGGTATAGGTACGATATTTTTCGCTTCCTCGGTGAGCACCTATATTATAGGCATATTGATATTAAAGTTACGATTTCGCTTCAGCTAATCCAACTGCGATGTAATGACTTGGCTACGACACGATTGAGCATAGGACACCTTTTTTGCGACACGATTGAGCATAAAAAGCTCTGCAACGTTGCCATTTTCAATTTTGAAATGTATTATACAAAAAAATTTATTTAAATAATTATAATAATTAAAAATATAACATAGTATATAAATCTGTTCGATAATAATAAAATAATAATAATAATAGTTATGACTTATGAAAATAATAAAATCAAAATATTTATAAATCAAATTGATATACCTTGGTATCTGTTTCCAAGTTGGCTTAAATATATTAATAAAGATTCCGTATTCTTACGATTTAAATACTGGTTGCAGGCTTGAATATTAAATTCAATTTTTTTTTGTTTCTTTAGCGGATTGTAATTTTCTGGGCTCACGGCTGGCGCAGATATAATGATATTTGGTGTAATAATACGTGAAAATAATAAATTACAAAATGTGAATTTGGCAACATCGCATAAAATATTTTATGCTCAATCGTGTTGCTAAAAAGGTCTATGTTGCTCAATTGTTTTATGCTCAATCGTGCTTTACCGAATGACTTAAACACCAACACTCACAATATACTATGATATCAGCCCGTGTACTATGTGCTTGGCGATTAGGTGTGGCAAAGACATTCATACATTTAGGTCTGTGAATTGGGTACGAACCCTAAAAAGAAGAGTTGAATTCTTAAAAAGGGTAGAACCAAAATCGATTGAAATTGAAATAAATGTGTTGGTACTAAAATATACTTTCAAATTTTTTTAAAAAATATCTAAAAAAAATATTTTTAGAGTATCAAGTGACATTGAAAAGAAAAAAACTAATAATAATAATAATAATACGTTTTTTTAAATTTAATATAGCATAGCTTATACTTTGTCCTGGAAATTATAAAATTGATTTCAATACTTGTAAAAAAAAATTGACGGAAACAAAAATATATCAAATATCGTTCAAAATACCCAAAATAAAAAACGACTTTAAATTCCAAATAATATACTCAAAAATAAAAAATGATTACATATGCAAAATAAAAGTTTTGTAATTAAGTGGATTGCGAACACCGTACTGCTACAACATTATATTAAAATATAATGTAATACCCAACAGACATGCAGATTCTAGGTAAATGATGATTTTTAATTTCCCAGAATATTAAATAATTAATAGTAATGAGGCTAAATTCATTAACTTGCCGGTTTGATTAAATTTAATAGTAATTTATTGTTTAGTTTTGGATGTCAACGGGCCATCGTCTCACGTAACAATAAAATTGAGAAAAATCATATAGGTATTATGATAATAGATTGTGAAAACTCGTGTTCAAAAAACCTAAACGAAAACCTCAAAATTTGTTTTTGTTTCCGTGCCCGCGGTGTCGAGAATAAAGTCAGTTCTCAAATGAATCTAAAAACATGTGTGTAGCATTTTTCTACAAACGAACAGTCGTCTAATAGTTTAATCATAATATCAAAATACAGTGCACCACTTTATTGTTCGCGTTTAATACATAATATATCAGATGTCGCGTTATTTGATCGTGGCGGCGGCCGAATTGTGTGCACTGATCAGTTTATATTGTGACAGCAGCAGCGGAATCTTCACTTAGAAAAAATAAAAACATCGACAACACAAAACTTTATAAGTTAAGCTTTGAAAATCCCCTGTCCTCCCGCTTTTTCTCCTCCTCCTCCTCCTCCTGTACTCTACCCAGTACTTAATAAACTTAAGTTATACTTCTCGGCTGACCACCGTAATATTTCTTTGTCCTTAACGATTCATTAGGTACCTGTGTAATCGATTCTATTTCCTTTCCATTCTTTATCTTAAATCTTAAAGTTTATATAGGTACCTACGTAGTTCTACTCGTTAAAAAATTCAGTAAGTACCTCATAATATATTTCTCTCGGCCCGACCAATTATTTAATTGCAGACAAATGGGACCACTTTCTCTCACAAATATAATATTATTATTGATGCGTCTTAGTATAGTAAAATTTTAGTTTAATTTCGATAGCTCTACTTTAATAAAGTTTAACGTTTATTATTTCAATCGCTGTATATAGGTATTGATTGAATTGACATAATTCACAATATTAAACTGGAAGCTGTAAAAAAAAAAACTGGCACTTTATATCCACAATAATATCATTCTGACATTCTCCGCCGCGGCACTAGATTCTATACAGGTATGTTCTATATCTTCGAAAAAACTCTGGGACTTGTGCTATAAAGATATTTCCGGTGTTCGGGAGCCGGTTTCGGTGATTTTTTTCGGATGGTTTATTAAAAAAATCTCGAGTCACATCTTACGTCATAAATTATGATATTCAACTCGACGAGCTGTCGAAAACCCACGATTCCCACGCCGGTCGTTATAATATTAGACTATACACGAGTTCCAAAGTTGATTTCGTCGAAAAAAAACTATACGTTTCTGTGTGAGGTCTTCATATTGAGATCAGCAAGAGGCCAGTCGCGGTAGTATCTAAGTACGATTGAATATTATGCTAAATATTGTTGAAATATGTATGTATTTAATAAAACCGGGGAGCTGCTATGAAATGTAATTAAGATTTATTTAGATGAAATTTGTAGCACGCATCGAATGCATCGTCGATGTTAAGTCATAACCACCAACATAATATTATTATACATCGTCGAAACCGTCTATGAATACATCATTGATGACCACGTGAACATTATTTACTCTTTGCAATAATATTTGCATATTAGATTCGTGTTTTCCGTATGTTATATATAATTATTATATATATTATATATATATATATATCGGTCTTTATAGATACAACGCGTAACGTTTTTTCTAAACGAATATGAAAATAATTTATAATAATAATTAAGCTGAGTGTTTCGCCGTGTCTTGTCTCTGTCAATAACAAAATAATTAATACTAATACCAATCCACTTAATATATTAGAAACGTTACAAACAGTTGATTTTGGCAAGTATGTAAATATTTTAAAAATTAAATTACTTATTAATTTCTGTTAAGTATATATTAGATAGTAGGTAATGAAAGTCCAGGACGCAAGAAGATGACCAATTAGATGGCAAAGATGGCAAGCAGGTGCATCGGTTCGAAGATCAAACCAAGTGTTTAAAATAATTGAGCCTAACTAAAAACTGATTGTTTCGCATATCAAAGCGTATTACACATTAAATATTGAAATTTTTAGTGTAAATACGTAGGTACGATTTAAACAACTGTTGTTTTACAACAAGTTTTTCAATCTTAATTCAGTTTCAATTCTAAGACAATTTTATATTAATACCAAATCAATTGGTTAATAAAATTACAGACCATCTACAGTATAATATACTATAATATATTATTATATCGACTTTTATTCTGTTATTTTAACAATAAGCAAAAAAAAAATCCATCACTATTTATAATTAACATTTTATTTGTTATTTATCATACAAGTGTGATATATTATTTTAATAATTTTTTTTTAGAATCAAGTAAACTTTATTTTTTAATTGAGAATTTCTTTATAAGTTCAATTAAGATTTGATTTATAAATTAAACAGTTATCAGTTCGGATTATATGACTTCGCATGTTCTATAAATGCGGTATATCTTCAAATGTATGTGTATTTCATCGTTTATGGAATAGAATATATTGTTATTTTTCATTTTATTAATTTTATTTTATTTTATTAGCTTTCAGTTTAAAACTATTATAGCTTGACAATTATTATATTATACAATATTATTATGGTATATTGGTTCAACTGGTACAAGTCAACGTAAAATAATAACTAAACGGACGAACGCTGCGCGTGTGTTTTCGACAACTAATCTATAATAATAATAATAATATATTATAAACTTTGCGATTGCGACCGCAGACAATATTATATATTCGATATTAGCGACCTATCAGCCGCAGCCCTAAACCGGGTAACACTCTGTATTTATATACCTATCACCTATGTATATCGCAGGCGAAGTTCACGATGCCGTAGTTTATATGCTACAATAACTTCACAAATTATATAAAATTATTAAGTGAAAGTACAGATAAAAGTTATAGATTATTGTTATAATAATATCAAAACCCACCGACCCGACGATTGATGATGTTTTAATTTTATGTATTTTCAATGTTCCAGAATACGCAAAAATATTGTATATTATACGAAACTTAAAATTTGTTTCATCTTATATGCATATCAGAGATCCTGCAGGTGTCACACATCAGATTTTAAGGGTTTTAGAACGGACAATCTTAATGAAATTTATAAAAAAAACCCTATGGGAATTCAACACCGATAGGCTTTAAGGAGTTCAAAATATCGGAAATCGTCTAAGTGCTCGGGGAGCTGTGCATATATAGTAATACCATTAGTGTTAAAGAGTTAAAGAGTTCGCCCTAACCCTGTGACCCCTCATCCCTGTACACGCACTTACACACAGATGCGTCCCAATCTTATGGTGAATTGGCAAGTAATATTTCCCCCTAAAAATCATAGACCGCATGCACTTTTTGTCCTTTGTACTGACGGCACCAGTGATGCTAAAAAAAATTATCTGAAGTACTCGTATAAATTCGTCGTGCAATTTATAAGATGTATCGTCTTTTTTCGATTAACTATAAAATTAAAGTTATAAATTTATTCAACATTTACGTTTTATTATATTAAGATCACCTCGGAAGGGAATCAATCTGAAGTTAAGTCCTTAACAAATTCAAACATGTTTTCTTCTTCATTTTATCGCATAACTATATATCATTATGGGTACGATGAAAAAAAGATGAGCATTTTTTCTTAAAAAAAAAAAAACGGTTATTATCGAATACTAATTCAAAGTAACTTACAAGCGGTACACTTGGCGCTTACCCTACGCTTATAATTCGTTCCATGTCAGTAAGTACCTCTGTTGGTTGTTGAGTAATTATAAGGTTATAAAGAAAAACTGTTTCTGGTGAAAAAGTACCACTCAGGTTGAAGTCGTAGTTGGCAAACCAAATGTATACCTACACTTTATAATATGGAAGACAAAATTTTCCATGTAATCGGATTTTTTTCATAGGTATTTATACAATAAAAGTTATTGAAGTTTTAAAAACATAAAAATATCGGAAATGACTCTTTTTGGTATCGATGGTTTGAAAAAAAAAAAAGAAAGTTAAATCTCAGCAAATACCTATTCGCCTCGTGCATCCCTTGCACATTTCTCAACTATATGACTATAATATGATAATGTTCATTTTTCGTGTACAACGGTGTTTACAATTAATTTAAGCGTGTACGTTTACTTAACGTCTTCTTGATATTATAGCAAGTCAAAATTATTCGTCGTCACAGACTCTCAACCCACGATCTCGTTTACCCTAAATTCGCAGAGATAATATGAATATAATATTTAGTAGGTATCACATATTATATTAATACTCATTTTGACATGTTAATGAGAACCTCGATCGGTATACCTATCGTTGAGTGCGAAACCGGAGATGAGAACCGACGGTTGGGTAGTATTATAGTGTGTATATAATATATATTATTACAATTTAGTCTTTGGAACAACAATATATTAAACGCGCATGGTATGCGGCTGCGGTGGTTAATATTTTAGTGGTAATCTATTATTATAAGTACAACCTACCTATATTATATTATAAATTATTATATTTTATAAAATTAATAAGATAATAAAATATGGGTACGTACGGTTTACGTAAAATTCCGGTCGACCCGAGCCCAGCGATTAATGAGGATTTATATTATTAACCGTATGGGTACTAGGTAAACCGCGGGAACCAGCAGGTAAACCGACAAACGGCTTTGCAGAGATGTCTGAGAAAAGAAAGGGAAAAAACAGTTTGTGATAGAACGCGTGTCAAGACACACTGGATCTCCGATCGAGGGCAAAGTATATTTTATAAACGACGATTGCACCTATATATATTGAGCGCCAACATGCACGAGAAGAACGTTTTAAAGTGTATCTACGATTTTTAAGTACCCATAAAACGTTAAATTATAAATTACATAAAAATATAATTATTATATTACAGCCAAACCGTTCGACAGTGTGGTTTTATGGCCCCACTGCAGGTGGCATAACCGAATCTGAAAACTAATAAAGGTACCTACGATTCACTTCGATTGACTATACGACGATACAGCAATAATATGTATTTAAGTATTATCGTATTTTCGATTATAATAGATTACATCGATAAAAAATACTAAAACATTTAAAACCATATTTTCTAAATACGTTGTGGGTTATTTATGGTAATAGTATTATAATGTGTAAGATAATAATTAGAATCGTTTACGATTTTTACGTCGATTGCGTGGATGCGAATCCATAAATAATTATTGCTCAATATAACGATATTATTCAGATAATATGATATACATTTCCATATCTTAAATAATTGAGAATTCATAGCTGATATATAAGCTTTCAATCCATAAGTATATATAAGCGAGATTAGGTAGGGGGTTTGAGGGTGTGATTAGTAACCCACATTATAAAATCTGGACCCCCGTTATTTTTTAATTAGTTCTTATTTCATCCATTTATTTAATACGTATTCCTACAACAGTGCGAAGCCATTATAATATTATTATATTATGTCTAAAGATATTGGAATACCAATATATATTTATATATATTTACATAATGACTATATTTTTTTTATTTTTTGTGAATGGGCGTAATTGCTCATTGAATAATCCGTGATCTTCAAAAGACAAATAAAAAATATAGGGCTTTAGCACCTGCCCCATCCCTCAATCGTTTCGTTTAAAATGCACCGCCACGAGCACCTACCTAGATTATATGATTAACGTGTAGTAGAATAAAATGCAGTCTAAGAAATCAGTCGGATTTGAAACGCAGACATTTCAATCATTTATGGTTGATCACTGGTTACAAACACGCTGTAAATGCATAATTTTATAATATAATTCCGGTGTCCGTATAAGTTATAATGCAGCACATTGGTGCGATTCCGGAAACGGTTTTGCAGGATATGTCACGAAACCGACCGCATTCCACAAACAATCCGCAGATTTCGTAATAATTGTTCATTATTTAAACGTCCGTCGTTAAAGTTTATTATCGCTCGGGGCCGAGTCAAGTCGCAGCGAGAACTGCACACTTTTGGACGTTTCCAGAGAGTGACTGTGCGGCCACACGCCGCATAATAATAATATTATTAGTTACGACATATTTCTGTGTTTTGCTTTTTATCGAATAACCTACGATTTTATACCGCGGTACATATTATACTTCGACCGTTGGTCGTATTACCGACACGCGTGTTCGGTTTATAATAAGAGCCGCTCGTTCTTCGCTACTTTATGCAATGATGTAATATTCTTATTATTATCATTATAATATCATGAACACAACATCTTTGACGGAGATTAGTTTTAATTAAAATACGGACGCACGTCGTAGCCGCATAAATATTTTTACGATTATTGGACGGTAGGACGGATAAAATAATATTATGTACCCATGTGAAGGCGGAGTCATTATAGCCGCGTTGTTATACATATATACATAAACGGTATGAAACTCAAATGTTTTACGAGGAAAACATAATGTAACTCGATAGTCATTTAATAGGTACTCCACATAAATAATATAAGAAATAAATAAAGCCATAAACATTATGGTAATATACACACAAACACACACACACACGAGCATAATAGTTTTGCCGCTACTGTTCCTATAATATAGGTTCGGCCATTAGAATGTCGCGGTTACATCTTCGGGCTACTTCGGTGTGTGTGTGTGTGTGTGTGTGTGTGTGTGTGTGTGTGTGTGTGTGTGTGTGTGTGTGTGTGTCGGTCACGGCCTGGCCGTGTTCGTATAATGTCCGTTGAGGGGCGGGTAAAAGGACGTGTTGCCTAATNGTGTGTGTGTGTGTGTGTGTGTGTGTAAATGTGGTTAAGACCGTGTTCGTATAATGTCCGTTGAGGGGCGGGTAAAAGGACGTGTTGCCTAATGTAAAATTATTTTGTCCGGCTACTTTCGGTCTTCGTATATTATTAGGATTAACTGCAAACACCGAACACCTAATTAGATTTTTTTTTTTGAACGATAACACTCGTCGTCATTTTCTCGAAAATAATCAACGATTTTCGAATTTTGTTTTTTGTTTTATTCAATTTTAGGCCATTACTATAGAGCACAAAAATGTATTTTTATCGTTACAAATGTTTAAGCTTTTACTTTTTATTCGGCATAATACATACGTTGTAATTTCATATCCTGAAATGTTATATTTTCCTTTGCATTTCATTAAAATCGAAGATGAGTGATAGTTTAGATGGGCGGAATAGTGGACATATTTTTCGGGGTACCCTTGCAATACCACACCACTAAAAAATTCTTTGAATAAATGTTGTGTTGTTTTTTTTACGACCAATCAACTACTGAATCGAAATTCGATTATTATTAGAAATATTTAATTCAGCTTCGGAATACACGAAATAAAAAATGTATGATGTCGTTCAAAAAGTAATAAATTTAAAAAAAAAAAGCGAAAAACCTGTTATTTTGGAATGACTAAATTATTTTCAATACTTGTTGTGAAAATTAGTTTGACTATCTTCAATGGAATCATCGTGTGTGCGTAATATTATTATACACGGCGGTCCACCGCTTTGCCCCTTCAATAAACAACCTATATAAATATACATACGCAGACGCAGCTCAAATGGAATAACCGACAGGTCTAAACGTCTATAATCTCTATATTATTAAGCACTGACAGAAGTCTGTTTGATTGGGACATTCAGAAAAATCATTACGCAGAACAATGTATTAATAAATTATTATTATGTATGACCGAAGCCTTTTCAGAAAAAAAGACACTGATGCACCTTGTCCGTATCAGCTGGTTGGATGATGGTGAAAGTTTTGAAATAAAACGTTGGACAAAACGCATTCGTCTTAATCTCCACATAACAAGTTGATGACGTTCCTTCATATAATATTATGTATTTGGTATTACGGAGTGGGACCTAATTCGCTGAGCGAAATTATTTATAGGGCTCTTTTAAAACAAAATATATATTTATGCGATTTCATGCAGTAGATATTATATGACTTTAATACAATAAACGATATTGATCAATTTTTAAGAGCCTAACCAAATAATACTAAAAATTATGAAATGTGACTATTAATATTAATATTCACACACCAGCTATATTATTTATACGAAACCAATTATTTTGAATCTGTGGATCTTTTTAGAATAAAAAAAATAAGTTTGGAGAAACCAGAACATTGTTGTACACATTATTACTTATTGTTATTTAATCGTTAATTATTTTGTGAATTACCAAGCTAAAACCAATCTATGACTTAAGCTCGAATTCCTTAAAAAAAAACCTCAAGCCATGAGTTCTCCCGTTCAATGCATACCTACCTCATAAAAGTTAAATATGTAATAATACTTAACAGTTTATATTTATAAAACTTGTCTTCTATTTTTTCTACCCAATCTACCAGCTCCCCGTCATAAAATATACAACAATGGGTGGACTTGGAGGACGATATAAAATTGTACTTACATTTGGCTTTCTTCTTTTTTCGAGTCGTCGTACGTCGGCAAAACCCGATGACGGAGAAAATCAAAATCATGACGATGATTCCGCCCACGGCACCAATGATTGCCAAAATCAGCATAAAGTCTTCTGCAACGGAAATTAGACGTATAAATAACTAATAATGGTATAGCACATATAATAATAAAATTGTTATTTAAGTTATTTTTGACATGGATTTTGTTTAAGCATATGAATTAAAAAAAACAGATGGTTGGAAACGCACCCATATTAATACCGTAATAACAGTAAGGAGTTTAGTGTAGGCAATATTTAAGCAATACACGATGTACTTATTTTATAGACAAAATGTATTATTCAAATATATTTTATTTGCTAAATCGATCAATTTTTATTCCACTGCACACCGATTGATCGATGGTGATGTGATTTTGATGATAAAACTGGATTTTTAAGTCTTAATAATAAATGTTTACTATGGATCATACCAACAACTTTTTATTTATTCAATTTATTAACATAAAAAACCGTATATATTAATACATTTTTTTATATTTTGAAAGTCAAACATTGGTATGAATTTATCTGTCCAATTTTATAAGAATGTAAAAGTTGTTGATAAGATTACAAGACGAGGAAATGAGGAATCCGAACTGGTTTTCCTTGTAAGAAAATAGTTCTTTTTAAGCAGGAAAAACGGTGCGTTTCGAACTTTTGAGCCCCATCAATGTTAATGGTTAATGTATTCTAATAAATGTGCATATACTTCAAAAGCCATTGTATTCAAAAACACATTTTTTTAAAAATATTTTATTCAACTCAGTACCCAAATCGAGTAAGTAGCTTACTTTTTTGTAACAGCGTGATTACCACCGAGTCGGATCCGTATTCGTTGTATGCCGTACAGTTATAGGCTCCGAATTGCTCTTGTACCGAGTTCCTGATCATCAGCGAGCTTTTCACGCCTTCGTCCGTCGGATCTTCCAATACCTACACATTTAAAATTATTATTAAAATGTCATTGATGAATGATGTCGACGAAAAGTATCAATAATGATATCGATGTCGTACAATTTATAACATTATACACTGTCCCTGCATCAGTGATGACGTATCACATACGGTAGGCATGTACGAATGTGTTGATCAGACAAAAACCCTTAAGTTAGGTGGCCGGGTATTCATCGAAGACCAAAAATTAAGCTTTTATTATTAGTAATAGAAATGTGTTTATTGTAATACCCACTTAGAGAATAGCCCCGTTCTATAGTAGGTAGGTTAAAATATGAAGTTTTTTTTTTTGGAAACATGGGTTTTATTGGGACAAATCTTAGTTTTTTCAGTTAAATTTCAATTTGTTGCGATAAAATAGTATGCACATCAATGTATCGCTGTAACAACTACAAAAAGTTTGAAGTTAATTTTTTTTAAGAGCTCTTAGAGAAACTATTACGGGAGTAATGAAATGTAGGTACTTATCAAAAGGATGGTAGATTCCAGAGACACACTATATGTGGGCAACTATATGAGTATAACATATTACAGGCTCTGTTATCATTAATACTCCTCGCGTGTTCGTTATAATATTTGGTTTTGGAATTGGTTCAAAACGCGAAGACGAAAATATGTGTCGTGTAATATTTATTATATAATATATATAGGAAACGTGCATTACACACATACACAAACATATAAAAGGTTTACCGAGTGATTCTTTTATCATTGAACACTCATTGTTTCAAAAATTTTACTAAACTTCTATTCGTTAAAAACATCATTTAATATATTATACATAATATATACTATATAAATATTTTTTATGTTTTTTATATTTTGCACGACAACGTAGGTACATTTTTGAATATTCAATAGGAGAATATTTTGCAGTTTTTTATTTTATATGGTGAGTCAAGGATATTTTTTTTCTATTTTAAACTCTAATTAATTATTGTATATTGCAAAACATTTTTTCATTTATTATTAAAAGATGATGCTTGAGCTTAACAATTATTTTCCTGCATGAATTTAATCATTGATTTTATATAATTACTTGTTATACGAGTATATCTATATATTATGTATATAAACAATACGAGGCTATACAATTTATTTTTAATATTATTAAGCATTTTGCATATTAATTTTTTTTTTAATGTAATAAATATTCTTGGCTTTATGGGTACAAACATCATAGTAAAGAATATCATTTAAAGAATAATTGTTATGAATATTATACAATATTATGAACATAAGTACCTACTACCTATGTAATAAGCGCGATAATAATAATATATGAACTAAGTATAAAATATTATGTCGTACCTTTGTGTTATTTGTTATTGTTGTTATTTTACTGTTATTCTGAAGACCGTTTATATTCTAGTTGTACCAATGTATTTGTAATTTTTTTGTAATAACGTAATTACTTTTTATATTAGCTTAAATCTATTGAAGAACTCTCGGTCTCCCTCGACGCTTTGCTTTTGGAGTTAAATTATTTCGTTTTAATGTATGGGTTAGGTATAGGTACCCACCATATTATCATGTAATATAACGAAACAATAAGAGCAAAGGATATTAATCACTATAAATTGTCGTTTACACATTTTTTACTTAAACGAATTTTTACGCTTGAAATACTTTTCAGTCGAAGCGACGTGGTGAATTTCACTGTTAAAATATAAGTAATTACCTATAGCAGTTAACTATTCGCCTCGATATTATATTATTGTGTTACATAATAATAATTCGACATTGTTATTCGCACTCCAATTTATATGAATACACTTACGGAATCATTATTATTATTTTGTTTAAACATTGTCGCAGAGTACCTAACCGAAGTGTATACAGGGTAATTCACCAAGCATGCTCTTTTTCTCTTCAATAACTCAGTTATTTAAAATCTGATTTATTAAATTTTTAAATTAACTTAAGGACCATCATTTAAAATTCCTTATAATCTTACTGAAAAATTTGACATATCAAAATCAAAATTCGTATAAGTAGTTTTTGAGTTATTTAACTTTGTGTTCTATAAGAATAAAAGGTCCAATGGGTAATGGGTTTATAAAATATGTAGGCAATGGTGATATAAAAATTGTATTCATTAATATTAATCTATCAACACTAATAGTTTGTCATAAATGGCCCAAGTATAATACACTAGTTCCAATATTACGTTAATTTTATATTCTTGTAAAACCATTCTTAAGGACGATATCCTTAGTACAAACGTGATGTAAATAAATCAAAATTCAAACGAGTAGTTTTTGAATTAACTTTCTATACTAAGGATAATAATAAATTTATGGTAATGGGTTAAATAAATATGAGGGCTTAGATTATTTTAAAATGTTTAAGTTATTACTATTTATCTGTGAATATAAATAATGAGAATAATAATAATATAATTTGTGAAAATTAAAAATGATCCAAGTATAATAAATGCTAAGTCCAATATTACATGTACAGTTTTGCAAAACCGTTTTCAAGGATTAGTATGCTTAGAATAAACATTTTAATAATTAATTTATTACATTTTCCACTAAATAATTTACAGTTAAAAAGAGAGGGGGGGGCATTTGAAAAAAGAAGTTTGTATCTCCACATGACACTCCTTAAAAAGTACAAACATTAGAAAAATTTGAGAAAAAGTGTTTTATAGCATATTTACAAATTTTAAAAATCATAATTTGAATAAATTAATTATTTATGGAAAAGATGGGGGTGAGCATGCTTGGCGAGTGACCCTGTATATTTATAAAATTATAATAGAAGAGGAACGCGGTTGTTTGTGCAGACCTAACACCGTCTCCTCCGAGAGAGGGCGTGGAATTCCGATAATTGGCTTCCCGTCCCTCGACAATTATTACATTAAGCATATAAACATAATAATAATAACATGTACATTATACATATTTTATACATGCACGACCTCCGCTGACTGATTGCGCGTATTATTATGATTTATAATAATAATAGTAAAGCAATCATTGTTATTTCGTTGTATAGAATAACAACAACAAAGTAACATGTCATTAAACAATCGGTCCTTTGAAGCGTTTTATTATTACAATAATATTCATTGTTGCCTTCTTCTTCGTCGTCGTCGTTGTCGATATCATAAGAGCAACGTCAGAAACGACGAAAACAACGCCCACGCAAAGCACGTGGTTTGACGGCGTTTGAGTGTAAAACCATTATTATAATTCGCTGTGTTGACAGCCACGCTGAATATTATAATCATAGATTTAAGGCCTATACAGTGTGATTCATATCGATCATCATCACCCTATCGATGTTGCCATTAACAATGAATGCATACAAATTCTGTTTTTTTTTTTAAATATATAAGTATACAAGATTTCGAGATCTTCAGATTTTTCGCACCACTTAGGAAGGAGCGTAGGAACTACTGCGGCGATACAAACTTCTGTATAATAATATAATCAGCCCAGATAATTAGTGTGGATACCTGCCTAACAGGTATTTATGAGTTATGACTTACATAACCAGTTAGCCGTTTATTGCACTCTGTATATATGCATCGATATCACTCTAGAGTCTAGATACATAAACATATTATATGTATAGGCACTTAGATTAATGTGTGTATGGGTTTTTTTCTGCATCGTTCCGGAACAAAAAAAAAAAAAATAAACGTACACTTCGATAAAACTAAAAAACCGCGTATTTCTTAGTTTTAGTCAAACCGCGTTTTTATGTATTTTTTTTTTCCATTTTACGATTATTTGCGAATTTCAAATTCTTATAACGCTCCGGCTCGGTTATTCGAACATTTCGTCTTGCAAATGGTCTTTTCCCTTGTTTTTTTTTCATACCAAACGTGCAGTATATAATAAATAATAATAATATATCACACACCATCAGTGATCTCAAAAAATGGTTCGACCTATGCCATCATGAGTACAGTGTGCTTTTGGGCGTAAGGTACTTATTATTTCTTATATTTCGGTGTTCGAATTGCAGATTTTCAGTTCGATACTCAAATAATAAGTTTGATATTGCTTAATACTTATTTTAATATTAATAAGAACGAACGTCTAAGTGGACTTTGAGTGACAAATGCTATATTTTTATAATATATAAGGAGATTATTTTAAAGGTACCTAAAACATTCTCATGCAATTATATTAACACTCGATACTTTTTTGGAATTATTCTGTTGGCATGATTTGAAATAATTCATTACCATACAATATCATTGAAAAAAAAATATTTTTTACTATTTTTCACCATTGTAACTCTTTTTAATCCCATTTAATGACAACATTTTTAATTTCACATTTTGAAGTAAAATATTTTATTGAAAAATGACAATTTTAAATTTTAAACTTTACAAATGAAATTTCAAAAGATAAATAATTAGTTTTAATTTTTAACTGATAATATTTTAAATGAGTTGAATGGAATAGTTTACAGAACTTCACTAAATGTTGATCTCCCATTCAGTTAATATAAATTTTGAATGATTATTACTAATTATCTACTCTTTTTATGTTGGTATAGAAGTTTCCAAAATATATTCTGCTTCGGAATTTTTTTTTTTTAATGTTCTGTAATGATTTGTAACCATTGAAAAAAATTCAAACAATGATAATAGTAGGTATGTGAAAAAAATAATTGTTTTACTTTTATAACAATCACTTTGGAAACTAATCTTCAATTATGTATCTTAGAGTAGGTATTCGTTGAATTTCTGACTTGATAATTAATAATTGTATGAAAATTGATTATTTAGAAAAATAACGAAAATTATAACAGTCATTTGGTATAGTGGTAAAATAGTTGTCGAAATCTTGTATCTGCATTCTACACTAACATTTAACGGGCGCGGTCTTAGCACGAGTGATCGATCGGGAAATTAATAAAAGGGGCACCAAATATACATAAATAAGCAACAATATTTAATAGAAAACCAAAAACTCTTGTACCGAGTGCGATTATCATAGATAATCGATCTACGTAATCAGCTAAAACCGATTTGTGGAAATGTAAAACAAACAAACGATTATTAATACTATTGTACTTTACATTTACCAAGAAATTTCACGCAATCGACGAAATTAAAAACTTTTTTTCTTTAGCAATAAACTTTTTAAAATTATAACAATGAAAGTGAACATTTGCAAGTCCGTATTCCCTTTTAAAAATATTTGAAAATGTGTAAGATAAAAATATATGGGTAGACCTAAAATAAAATAAAATATATATATTTTTATATTTTAAAAGGGTAGGTACCCAAAAGAAATGAAAATATATTTAAACACCATTACAAAAAATATTTTTTAAATGGTCACATGCTTGTAGCTGTGGATTGTTTCATGATTACCGATATTTATTGAAAATACATCAAAACCTTTTTAGGTTATACATTTTGTTTTAAAACAGATTATCCTACTAAAAATTGTGTGGTGTTAAACGTGCTTTAGAAATTTAAAAATGTTGCATATTAATATGCATTAAAAAACTTTGATATTTCGCTCATAAAAAAAATATTATATAGTTTATATAGTCAGGAGATAAATTTATCTACCTAGCAATAAATCTAACAAGCCAATAATATTAAAAGTAAATAACATAACATGAGCAACAGAATTCTAGCGGGGACACTCGTCTATTTGTATTATTTTGTAGTTACCTATAAGTTTAATATTATGGTTTATGCGTTACGTTTTGTAATTTTTCCCGATCAAACAGTGTTTTCCAATAACGTTCCTATACAAACCTATTACAGCAATGCATCGCATAAATTGATTTTTACTCAAGAGATTCACGAGTAATATTGTAGAGAGTCTATATGGTATACAAATCGAATTGCTCACCGAATAATGTTGCTGGTCGTTCTTAGTGCCGATTATGTTATCGTGGTAAGTCCAAACTATCCGGTCGGCGACGGGCACGGACTTGGCGACGCACTCGAGCCGGACCGTTTCAGACAGAGTACCGTACTGGACCAGAGGGCTGTCGATGACCGGCTTGCCCTTCATGGATATCGAAGCCTCGGCGTTTACCTCACCAAACCCTGACGTGGTGGCCTTGCAGTGGTATCGGCCGACTGTCGTATTCAACACCAGCACCGTCAAGTTGCTGGTCGTGCTCACAACCTGCGGATAAACCAAAGTCCGGTTGTGAGTATAAATTGCAATACTGTTTTATACTAAACATGGTCTACCATCTATATAAGACATTATAATCTAGGGTTACTAGACTGAAATACTGTGCAGAAGCATTTTTATGGGAAGACGAGACGAATGCACATATGGTACCATCATATCGCAGAACTCTGAAAGTTCATTTGAAATATGAACTAATACAGCAGTTGTACATAGGACATATATACAGCAATAATACATAACATATAGAACTAATAAAGTTCATGGACTTGTTTTGTTTAAGTTCATAAGTAAATGCATTTATAAGTTATTCATTTTTTTTTTTTTTACAAAACTATACTGATAGTTTTAAAACCTGGTCTAATTGATTCCATACCCATATGATGTCGTATTAAATAAGTTAGTTATGCAATATTTAAATAACTAAGTAGTGTTTATATTTTAAATTATCTGATTATTATAATTAATAAGTCGTTGAGGTAATTTGTTATTTTAGAATAAAATTAACATCCAAAAAAAGTTGAAAGTTCCATACATTAATAAATAGAA
This sequence comes from Myzus persicae, assembly GCF_001856785.1. NCBI lineage: Eukaryota > Metazoa > Arthropoda > Insecta > Hemiptera > Aphididae > Myzus > Myzus persicae. The sequence continues at coordinate 149,291 of NW_019101991.1, read as the reverse complement.
ACAAAATTAAAATCAAGTTATTGTAAACAAAATATGAACTTAATTCATTTTCGTATTCATACATTTTAAACTTTTAACGATGAATGAGAGTTCGTTCCAAGTTCTAAAACAGTTATGTTTATATAGGTTTCAGTAGGCATTTTAAAATAATAATTATAAACAAATGATTAATGCTTTTTGTTCTATATTATAATATTGTGTTTGTAGGCTGATGATAGAACATTACGTCTGAGAGCTACCCTTCTCGCCCTTGGTTCGGATTTGGTTTTGACTGATATGCTTTGAGAGGGATTAAAAAACCATTTAAATTATAACGAAAATATTCACCGCCATACGTGATTAAAACTTTCCAAAACAATTAGACTAAATGACAAATACTTCCCGAGGGCCATCAGGTGTAATGGCTGCAATGTCACATCACAATAATAATATTCAACTTAATGTAGTTTAGGAGCGAAATAATTGATAACTCACCTTTTTTGTTTTTTCGAACGTCCACTCGATGGTAGGTGGTGGATTGCTGTCTACGTCACACATAATTGTCACATAACTTCCAAGATTTGCTTGGACGTTTTTCGGTCGATTTTTGAATTGAGGCTTATCTGCATGGAAAAAAATACAATATGTATAAATTAATGGCGGAATCGTCTGAGATGTATAATTGTTGTAACATCTACGCCTGTAAGGACGTATGTATATTGACCAGTAACACGCAAATAAGGGGGGGGGGCAATGGGACCAAGTGACAATGTGCATATTATAATGAAATAACCTACAGTTCAAACTTTCGAGCACACAAGCACTTGTTTAGGTACCTCTGATCATTTAATAGTGACTCATGTTTCAAAAAACATAAAAAATGTAAGATCTCATTATGAATGAGATATTTTCTGAAAGAGAATTATTCACAATAATAATAGGTATGCTTAAAAACATTTGTTAGGTGTTTTTAATTTTTAATATTGTTCTGAATAAAAGGATCTATTCGACTCTTTTAAAACTATATGATACAAAACAAATAATACTAAATTAAGGGCAACTTTTCGAACAAATAGTAATAGTACTCAAGTGCTCAGGCTATTCAGGTAATATTGAATAGAAATATAATATAAATATATTTTAATATAACAGCCTCGTGAACGAGACGCAGTTAATAAAATAACATCATCCCGAAAGTTTTTATAAAAACCAAAGCACCTGCAACGTATTATATTATGTATATACAGCGATCAACTTGTGTGGCTGCAATTGATAGTACAAATACCAATACTTGGAAAACTTTCAAAAAGTATTTTTAACAAGTATGCTGTACGCATGGATTAGCATTGGTAATAGTCATAGCTTTTTGATATTAGTATACCTTGGGTAAGGAAGATCATCATCCTCGACGCCATTCGAAAATTCCGTCCACTCCGGTCTGCATATGACCTACGAGTTACTACGGATGACCACAAAGTCGCCCCCCCCCCACTCAATGTATAAATTCAAAAGGATTGCCAACAATTAATTTACAATTGTTTAATTATTTAAGATTGTTTAATTAGTTACAATTGTTTACTACGATTTGTCCGGAAGCGATCAGACAGATCGTGAAGGCAAAATGAACTTGCAGGCCCCCGAAACTTGTTATTGACTTACAACCTAGGGGGGCGTTATAAATTTGGGGATTGAATTAACAATTACACACAATTAATTTGCTTGAATTTTTGAATTTTTTCGCTTTAAGTCTATGTCCGACTTCGTGTACGTGTTACGCTATGGTATATAATTGCGGTATCGTATAATATTCTATATTATGTGATCAGATTCAGAACTTTCGCGGTATATAATAATAATGATTTTCATGACGCCCCACAATCGTGGAGATCTCCGTTTGTTATGAATATTGAGCGTTGGACAACAATAATTAAATGACGTCAAGGGTGTGTAATAAATCTGAAAAAGCGCGATGTATAGATCGGTTTCTCTTTTCAAAAAATGTTGTCGATCACAATGACGACTTCGCATTGTTTTATTTTCGTACGCGTCGTATGGGTACATAATAAAACTGTATACGAGTTAAGCATCGCAACGTTGATAATTAAATTCTTTTTATTTTTTGTTTTCATCATCGGCCCTCCTATTATACATATATTATATATACATAATATAACATTGTACGTGTTATTATCATTACGGTACAGAGGTCGCGGACGTGCGCGGTACACGGATTCGGCGTCGCGTAATTTAAAAATGAGTAATTAAAATGTGGATTTGATAAAAAAAAAAATAGAACCAAAATGTGAAAAAAAATTCGTAAAACCAGCACTGTCGAGAAACCGCTCCGGTTTCCCGCGGAGCGCGACCGACACGAGGTCTCGGACGATCGCATGTTAATACGCATGCGCACAACATTACACGTATAGGTACACGCGACGTCACGATAAACGGCCGAGGGCATTGATTTAAAACACATATTTCGCAATTTATTATTACTATTATTTAGATTTATATTATACCTGTGCATATATTATTTATGTAGGTACACGCCGAACAGGTGTATACGATTATTATTGGTCCGCCGTAATCGTCGAGTGTCTGCGAAGCCGCAGTGTCGTTTTTTGCAACGTCCGTCAAGTTGGCAAGACACATTATAATAGAACACACACACACACACACACAAAAACTACCTAAGTACGCTACAACAGTGTTGTAATAACACTATATCCACGACCATTCCATAGAAATTCAACTAAGATTTTGTTGCGAGGCCGTTATAAAAATGTTGATATAATATAATATAGGTACCTATCGAATATTCATTAAATCGTTTATAATATAATATAGGTACCTATCGAATATTCATTAAATCGTTTTTTTTTTTTTTTAGATTCACGGAGTATTCGACCACGACGTTTGATGGGTTCATCCCCTGTCATTTTACACGGTTCTTCTAAATTTTTTTTTAAAAATTGTACGCTTTTTAATAGAAAAAATAAAAAATCATCAACCACATTATCACACGATTATTAGCACATTATTAGGTACTATTGTATTCTAGTGTTATTATAAAGTACATAGCGGGTACACCGATATAAACTAGGTTAATAAAATAATAATTTATTTCAAAACCACACGAGTCGACTTATAAAGAATTTGTGTAACTACCGCACAGCGATGCCAAGCGAGTTTTGGTCGGTCGTTTGTCGCGAGCTTAATTGGATCGCACGGAACGATATAATAGTGCAATACGACGAAGTCTATATAATATTATATTACACATTTACACACGAGGGACGCATAGCCCCGTAAGCCGTATAATACCTATGTGTATAAGATACACGGACTCACGTCGGTCGCAATCATGGATTTTCCCCCGGAGCATTCGACCTGTTCGCTTCCACCGAAATTTGAAAAAATTCAACTACCGTATGTGGGGTTTCTGTCAAAAACGATTCCGAATCACGAATGTACCGTAATTTTGTGCCTACGAAATCCCGCTGATTTCCTTAATTTTTCGGACAAGCCAGTCGGATCACAGCTCAACGCGATTATTCGACCCGCACGAACATCACATCAAAACCGCCGCTCGTCAGAAAACACCTATGACCTTGCCCCAAGAGTGATGAATGATGATTATTTTACTCGTTCCTACATCATTATAATATTTTATATAGATTACAAGATGTTTCACTCAATGTGCTCCAGAACTATAAATTGATAATCGCGCGTACGAGTATGGTTTTCTAATCTAGGTATTAAACTTTGTTTATGTATAGGTGCCTAAACTATTGGGATAAAATCCTATGATTATATATACAGGTACGGGGACCACATGGTAGTTTAAAAATTATTAATTTCAAAAAGTCCGTAAATATCTCTTAATTTGTAAAAATTGACGAAATGTAATTAAGTACCTACTATTATACGTCTATACAGGTACATTATTATATAATGTGTTTAATTTTTTTTTTCCTGATTAACCGGTGGTAGAGAAGGCTCAGTGTGAACAAAACTTCTCCTCTGCTGCCATCGTTTATTGATTTATATATTATATTAAGTTTTGTGTAAAACCTGTAGGTACTAAACGTATACATTTAAGTAGTTACTCAAGAATTTCTCGTCAAACCCCCAATTTAAATTATCAACATTTTCAATAAAATTACCCTTTTACCAGTAAAAAAAAAAATGGTGATTTTGAAAAAATAAGTTTTTATCACATTTAGTAATTGTATACAAAAATAAAAGTATTTGAAAATAATAAAGTCCTTAAGCGTATTATTGAAGATTTCTAATAATCAGAATTAGAATAAATGGATTATGAAAGAGAGGTGCGAGCATCATGGTTGCTGAATCACTCCGTATGTATAATATTATTGTAGTCTGCCCTGTCGATAAAACAAAAACCTATTAATAATATAATATATATACTGTCTATAATTCTCGATATTGTTATGGCAGCATGTCCGGTAATTTCACTGCGACGGTGACTGGGAAATGTCACGGTTTCATGAATATATATTATTATTATTACTATACGGTGGGTCTTTTCCGAGGAGACGTGTGAGCTGGAACTCAAAAAAATTGTTGTCGCTTCGTAGTCACGTCGGCTTATTATAATAACGTGCATTAAATTAAAAGGGAAAAAATAATGATATTAAAACTCATCGTCTTGATAGATCGACCGTATTTATTATGCATTTATGAAATATGCTCGTAGGTAATATACGGAGTGTGTCTTTTGTCGCAGAAATCTGGATTTTTTTTTCAAACCACTATAAACTCCTCGAGTTGGAAAGCGTACATCGAAGCCCTGTTCGATTGAGTCAGATTATACTCTACTACGTTGTAACTTGTAAGTGGTAACAGTATGTTTGGGTGAATCGACCCAAAATGTTATCTGTTTGGGCAAATGGTTGGGCGAGTGTTTATTCCACAACAAATACTATTTGGTCGAATGAGAGATAAATGGGTTTATAGGTATAAGACAGTATAACTACTAAATTATAATTTATATATTGAAATATTGTATAGTAATGTACATTGTCCGCGATTGAAAAATAAAGCCACATTCGAAATGCATAATATACATGATGAAATCTTAGCATTAAAAATATATTGGTATAGTATAAATAATATTGTAATACACAGTCAACACTAATAACGATTTTGCAATAATTAACATAACAAAATCACATGCGATAAAAGAAATAATTAATAATGAACCCCATTCTTAAAAACGTAGGTATTAGCATCAGTCATCAGGTTTTTGTGTTACGCAGGTTACTGAATTTATTTATTTGGCCAAACGGTATGAATCATATAGTCCCCAAATGGACAATTAATTTTTGGTCAAAACACTACCAGTCGGGAACAACTGGTATACCGAGCGTTGTGCGATAGCCGATGAGAAAACCACCCCGTATACAGGTACGTTAATTACACAGGACCTGACGCGCATTTTCGTCCTTGTCCCTCTAATCACGAGTATATCGGTATGCCTACTTATATATTATACATGTATTATATGCATGCATGGTACGCAGGATACATAGTCATGGAGTGTACATATGTGCACGGAGACGACCTGCAAAGACGGTGTCGGAATACCAAAGCAGCTCGAAACGATGGCAAAATATACCTATGAAAATGTGTAGGTTTATACGTTTCGCAGAGTGGTTTTGCGATGACGAGCGCGATTCGTTTTTCCGAAGAAAATGAAAACAAGAAAATCGTCCAACTCACGGCAAACGCCTCCGTCTCTGCAATTTTCTCAATACACAGGTTATAGGTCGTGCTTATTAATAGAATATTTCCAAATGCTTATAGTATTATTTTACATAATTTAAGGAGTATATAATATCCTTTTTATTATTAGCTTTTATAATTTTTTTGAAAATGTTTACCAATATATAAATCTACATTTCAACGTGCATATAGTTTCTAAGTTACCAATGTACTAAGGATTTAACGAATAATAGCCTAAAGAATAGTGGTTTTACATATTCAAATATAAATTACATATTTTATTCAATTTATTATGTTCGGAAAATATATTTTACTAATTATAAAATTGTAATAAAATAATATTTAGAATTTTATTACTATAGCTTACAAATTATTGTAGCCCCCAACACTCTAATCCTATTTTAGTGGACTAAAATCATCATAAAGGTTAATAACTAATGAGTATTAGAACTCATTAAAATTTGTATTTAAATACATCGGTATTTCAACAAAAAAATGTACGCTCATAGAAAAACAAAAAAGAAGTTTGTATTGTAACGGGACACTTATCGGTATTATATTGTATGAAAATCTAAGTATTTTTAAATATGATCCTAAGTATAGAGAAAAATTCCAAAAATTACTAGGTATTCTTAATTAAAAGAAAACGTATAGGGAGTGAGCCGTGAGCATGCTTGGCTAAACACTGAGTATACATACTTCGGAAAATGTTCACTTCACTTTCAGATATAATAGGACAAAATATTATGTTGTAGACACCACGTTTATGCATATCATCATTTATATTTTCTAATATTATATACGTTGTACAAAAGGTCGTGGATGGTCCAGGGTAGTTTTTTCGAATTTTCAAGTACGCATACCAACAATAGTAAAATATAATATATTATAGTAAGTTATGGAAACAATCGCGAAAAACGTCGCTAGCAGACACAAAGTCGAGTTAGTAATTTTTTTCACTTTTTTCGAGATAGCTATTGCAACTGTAAAGATCGCGTTCGGTAACAATAATAATATCATAATCATCATTATGGCCCCGATAATAAAACGAAAATTGTACATATTTTTGCAGGTTGTTTTCAGTTTCGATACAACCTAAATGGTTATATTAAATACATTATACACTCATGTTGTACCCCGTTACTATATCACAATGACTTATAAACGACAAATAACGCAGTTTACAATATTCCGTTCTAAATAATCGATAATAAAACCAAAGCTGGGCGAGTTGACGATATTTTATACTCATTCAGATACGATAAATTAATACGCATTAATAAGAAAAAGTTTAAAGTTAATTTAATTTTTGGTGAACTTCGTAAAGTTTATACATTATTTTTTTAAACTTATTGCAAAAAAAAAAATTGAACACCAGCTAAGCCTACCTTATTTTTTTACCAACTCAAAAGTAGTCAAAACTATACATAATTTGTATACTGTATTTTTCTATGAACTACTGGTTCATTGAAGTTTTTTGTTTCTAAAAAATGAAACAATGAACACCAAACATTACCTGAAATATTTTTTGACTAGAAATCAAAATCGATTGAAATGTAATAAAATTAAATACAATTAAAAACAAAATAAATCAACTTAACTTCTAAAAATTAAAACTGAATTCACTGATTTCATGTTAAATGTTATTAAGTTGAAGTTAAATGGAACCCCAAAAGTAACTAGCTAGTTATAAGTTAGGAATTTTTAAGTAAAATTAATATTTTAACTCGTTAATTCTCAATCGTCTTAAATGAAATACAGACGAATCACATGTTTTACTTTTATGGCCCAATATACATTTATTTGGGTTTAACTATATACACACTATATAAACAAAAACAAATTAAGTTTTTATTTTAGAAAAATACAGAATATATTATTATTGAAGTAACATTTTAATTTTATATCATGGTATGCATTTTTTTAAATTAGAAATAATGGTACACAGTAACAAAACCTTAATTTTGAATTATTATGTGTACCAGAATCTATAGCCCGGTTTAATGTAATATACGTATATGGTCGTAATTCAAGTATAATAATATATTACTACCTATATTCTTATAATATACTTGGGCCATTGAATTTAATAGACTACGATTTTCAAAATATATAATACTTATACGCTCCAAAACTTCTGAAATAAGTAATAACGTGAATTGGATAAATTGTCTTCAATACGATTTAAAAATATCAATGAATAATTATTGAAATACCATGTATGTATAAATATTAAACAAATTTGTCTTTGCGCACATTTTATGAATAAATGACACGATTTTTGTCAATATTGTTGCGCTGGGATCAGTTGTTGCCGATCAATCAACTTTGCTATAAAATATGAAAATAATAAATCGTGAGCTTGTATCAGAAATTTTTTTATAAAATAAAATGTAGAGTAGCGTAAAAAAATCTACTCAAATTCTCAATTAGGTATTAAAATTCAAACGAATTTCCTCCAGATTTGATTTCTTCCCGTTTTTATCGCATTGTAGAAAGAAGCGAGGAAAAAAACACTCAAACGCATTAAATTCACAGCCCCGCATACAGCAAGCCTAACCTTGGTACATTTACACTGCACTCACGACTCACAAGTATGATATTACGTATACCATAGACCACGTATATGGTCGAACGTCGAATGAATAATATCGGTTTTACGCAATGCACACACATGATGTCCACAAGGCGCGATATACGCATCTGTTTAAGCTCTGAACGTGTAAATGGCTCTATATTATGTAGTAATATACACTGCATTATACGCGACGATAATATTATAATATTTGTGTGACAAAAACGCATCGAAACTCGAACAAAACCGTCTCCACCGTTTCGCACGATTTTTTATTCGCATAAAATATAACCATATACCTAATGCAATAGGTACGCATCGTATAAATATAATATAACGACGAATCAGCGAAGAGTGGAGACAACGTGAAGGCAACGTGAATATATTATATTATTTTTCATCACTATGTGTACCATATTTTAGATAATGTCCGATATCGACCTAAATGCCCACCAACTATACATTTATACAGTAATTATTGTTTTTAAATTAAATTTTTTTCACTCGCGCAAGAAGATTTACTATGGTAATTTTAAGTTCATTTTTAGGGTTTTAGGGCCTCCCTTTTGCATTTTTGCGCGTTTTCTCCGGGCAATCGGAGTCTAGAATTCTCTAATTATTATAACATTGTACACACGAAAAGTCAAAATCTATCTCGAAACCTCGTTTGCGAAATCCGCACGAAACGTAACGTGCAATTATCAATTAATTATTTTTGTTTTTAATGCTCGCAACGGACGAACGCGAACCCCATTCGATTTACTAAACGTAGCGAGCATCAGCAGTTGTAGCTATATGGTACCTACACAGAAGCCGCTGCTGTCTGGAACACGTGTAAATGTCGTCATCGTTTCGAAACGCACTGCACGTGAGTACATGTGTTACATCCGTACGTGCAGTATGTATATATATGTATATGTATATATATATATATATGTGTGTATATATATATACACCACGGCGGTCTTCCTCTGTTACGTGACATTTAGATTTTATTGCTTGTGTAATAATGTATACGGAAAGGAAGAGCACGAGAAAAAAAATAGTGTAGAAATAGAAATAGAAATTCATGAATCGAGCGTTCTCGGGCGGCAGATGACGAACTGCGGTGGACCGCGGCAGGGAGTTATATGATAATTAAAATATATAATATAGCATTAACTGTTTTTGATTATAATATTTCTACATCACACACGCACAAACATAACATTTTAGATAACACAACTGTTATTATGATGCGAATACACGTGTGAGCGACTGTTCATTTTTTTTTTTTAAACGAGCGTATATTTAAAAATCAAAGGCATGTAGTGTTTTTGTGTGCATTAATTTACATGCAGTTGCGGTTGAAGTTAAGATTTCGACCATATTATGTCACTCTAAACTATGTTAACCTTAAACACGCGTTAAACATTTTCGAAATTCGAACGTTGAAATGGTTAGAAAATTATTCTTCCACGGATCAGTAAATGAAAATATACATTTAATTGCTGTTAAAAAATTAAAAATCTGTATTAGTTTACCAGTTAACATAAAAATAATGTAAGTAAACATTTTCATAACAGCCTGATGTAAATAAAATATTGTAAGAAAATATATATGTATATTGAATATTAAAAAATGACAATGTTGAGATAATGAAATAGTGTTTGCTGTCAATATAGGTGCTTACGTCAATTTCATATAGGTACCGTGTGTCAACGGAGACACAGAACACTCAGCAACTAAGTATCTTATGCTTATTTTTAAAATTAGTTTGCGGAACATAAAACTATAGACATTGACAGCAGAACTTTATTAATTTCAAGCGATTTCCCTTATTTTTTTATATCATATTTGAATATGTTCAATTGACAATTTTATATGCCTTTTTGAAGTCACGCCCTACCATAGATTGAAAATTGACTGAGTGAGTTTTTTTTATTTATATACTTTTTATTTCAAATTACCATGATACAATCAGAGTTCATCAATCTTGCATTGTTGTTTTTAACTATTTTTTAATTTCATTATTACCTAATTATTATTAAACAAATTAATATATTTTTGCGAAAATGCTGTCTGTGTCGAACCAGAAACCCTATTTAGCTTTCATTCAGTCGATTTTTGGTTTAGAGTACGAGTTGACCTACTTAAAATTACTTAGTAAATTTGACCAATCCAAAAATAATATATAAAATAAAAAAAACAAAATTGTGTTGCATGCGCTTAGGGCACTCGAGTTAAAAATTGATAAGCCAAATAAATTATTGATGGTCCACTAGTCTATTTCCATGTTCCACAATATATGCAAACCGAATTCAAAAATATCCACGAGAAATTGAGTTACCTATATTTAAGTGTTGTCCATTTCTACGGGCACATATTATATATCCTGGCCCTGATCAAGAGGTGTCCTGGTAGGGGAGGGGTACGTCCCTAAAGCTCATGTTTGAATAAAAGGGCCCAAAGTGTTATCAGCTTAAGGCTATGTTAAGTGGTAATTTGTACACTTTTTATAATACATTTTATATTTCGAGACAAGCTATATTGTACGAATTAGTGTGAAAATAGAAGTCACAGCAATAAACAATAATTTGTTTTATCCAGTTAAATCTCTAAATACTGGACATCCTTGGTCGCTGAAATATTGTCCGTTATTTAAAAGATTCAGATTATAGACAGTTTGAAGGTGGCTCCCAAGAAACCGTCCTTAATTTTGTATCCGCTATTGGGGGGGGGGGGGCTACTATAGCCTATAGGTACTTATTCTTATAAATACAACTTAGAGGTACAACGTTTATGGATATTAAAATAACATGAAGGTATCGTAATAATACTCACACAATATGCTCAACGCTTTGGATTCCTCTGTTTTCTCCACAGAGTTTTGAGCCTCGCACCTGACCAACGAATTGTGCAGCCTCCTGGATATGTTGAACAGCCACAGTTCGGACGTGACTTCGCTCAGCGCGTACTGATCGTTGACGAACCACCGGTAGTTCACTTCCGGCGGGTTGGCTTTCGTCAGGCACAGGAACTGCACGTCCGTCCCTTCGACCAGCTTCCTCGCGGGCCCGGCAATGATCAGCGATATCTGCAAAACGACAAGACGTCCCGACGTTAAACTTGAACACAATGAAATAATAAACAATGTTGTTGAATAATATGATATACATGTATAGGTGATAATTATCGATCGAAACATCGTAAGATATCCAAAGTGATTTTTTAAGTATACTCTCCCCCTTTTTTCTTTAATTATAGTACCAGCATATTATTTTATTCAGATTCCGATTTTTAGAATTTTTAAGTATACCTGAATACCGTTTCAAATTTCTGATATTTTCATACCAAGTAGGTACTTAATAAGGAGTGTTCTGTGACAATACAAACTTATATTATTAAAATGGGAACCATTTTACTTCAAATTCTTTAGTGGATGATTTGATGTTCTTGAAAATTTGTTTGTATCTTAATAAAAATTCTAATGAGTACTTTCTGAATTATTAAAATGTTTATAGTATAAGGATATAATAAGATCCTTAAAAATGGTTTTACAAAAATATAACTTAAATCAGATTTGTGCCTTTAAAATATATTATTATTATTATGTTTCGTATAAAATAAAAGGCCACTGCGGCTTTGTTCTTTGTATTGTCGGGCATCGGAGGTGAACTTTAAAATTAATATTTTGTTATATTCACCATACAAAACACGCAGCAACATGTATCGTGCAGATTAATTGATTAAATTTGAAATATTTTGGTTCTTATTTTCGTAAAAGTTAAAATTGGATTTAATTGTATGTATTATTATTTTTCGTAAAGTTTAGTACAGTTTTCAACAGCTGGTCGAACACTACACCATTGTCCATTTAAACACCGAGTACCGGAATTCACAGTTAAGTTTCAACCCCGTGAAAAAGGCAATAACGGTTGCAAAAATGTAGTTTCCGACAAGTCGCGAGTTGTACTTCTCGTTTTTAATTGATGTAATAATAAAATATTCAAAACCTAAATAGAATATTTTAAAATAATATGTTATAACTATAATTGCTTTAAGTAAATAACTATTAGTAAGAAATTCGATTTTTGTAAATAAAATGGTCGAGGAAACATTCAGCTTAAGAATTCCTTAAATTACCTTTGAAATCCGAAATTAAAAATTCACAATGCCATTAAAAGAATGTAAGAAATTAAAAAAATATATATATCAAAAACGTTAAGTAACACCTTTCAAGCTAATTAATTATGTTTACTGTTGAAATAATTGCCTTGTATAACGACGTAATGTACACGATTCAGCATTTACATAATATAATACTATCTGTACCGATACCTATACGATATTATATATCGATTGAACGAAAGAAAACGGGATGTGATAAAAAAAGCTCTTTGCTAGTTGATAAAAAATGTATAAGAAATAATATTGCTAGTAGGTTACACACACCTATACCGGGGTCAGGTTAGATATCACCTAAATTATATGTGTATAATACACAGTATAGGACCTATACGATAATAAACTATAGGTACTTCCTGTGATATCGCCGCTCCGTAATTATTAGCGTAATGATGGCGCGGAATTAGAAATCAAAAAAAAAAAAAAAATAATAATGTAAAACCTTCGGTATAGGTATTCTAATAATATGACGAAAACCCACGCGTGTAATATATACGATATAAATATTATTATGTTATATTTTTCGGGTTTAGACAGATACTGTGCATGTACAGGTATAACGTGTTGTGGCAGAGGTGGGCTCATTTCGTACCTATATCAGTTCTATAATACGAGTTCGATTTTCATAATAACGTCTCGCACAAAACGAATGATCGGAAATAATAATTAGATCCTCTCGCCGCGGCACATCGCAACAGGTGTACGGAAACCTCACTACACATATTATACAATAATATATAATAATATAATAAGCCACTCGATCACGATAGATTATAATATATATCGTACAGCTCTGTATGTATATAGACGCTTTGAGCATGGAGGTCGCCATTAGATATATATTGTAGGTACATGTAATAACATATACCTAGGTAATGTTATTGTATATTGGGAAATTACTATTTTTCGATTCGTATAGCCCGGGAATATAGCCTGCAGCAACATACTGAATGTATACAGTATACAGCGTGATTTTTTAAGCAAGCTCGTTCTATTTTTGTGCTCAAATAATGCGTATTATACTGAATTCTGATTGAAAATCGTCACTTGGACACTTCTGTAGGACAACATATATCAGGATATTGAAAATGTGTTCTTTAGGTAAACTTAAAATCTTGATTTGAATAAATGTGACAACTATTAAAGTGAAAAATGAGGGTGAGCGCGCTCAAAAAATCATTCTGTATAATATAGTCATCATGCGTAATTATAATATCATAATTATAGATCTGTTCCTATCCGCAGTCGCGTACACCAATAGAGTATACAGCATAGTAGCGGTATGGTGTTTTTATTTTTTTTTTCATCATCATCATCATCATCATCATCATTGCCGTCTTCGTCGTCCCGGCCTCAATGTGGATTCACACGCGCATTCGTCGTCGTCGTCGTCGTCTGCGCGTCCCCTCTGTCGTCGGCGCGTTGTGAGAACGGAAAAAGAAACCCAAATGGGGAAACGGTGGTGCCGACTAGTGTGTGGGGCTGGGGGAATGGGGAAGGGGAAAAACAGAAAAGAAACAATAACTCGGGTAATGTGCGACGGGAGGAGGAGGGGGGTACTCTGTTAAACAGTGTCATTAATACGTATAATATTATTATTATTATTATTACTACTACAGATATCACGACATGCGCGTTATAATAATAATAATAATAATAATATTATACGTATGGTGTCATATGGGAAGCGGTGAAGAGTCCGCCAGTACACATATGTGCCCGCAGCCTCGGCTACTCGACGTCGGAATCTCCCGGACCGAGTGGGGTGGGTTTGTAAAACATATATTATAATATACGCGTCGACGACGACGGAAAAAAAAAACCAAAAATTATAAGACACAGTAACAATATAATCATATATGTGTACAGACGCGATACTCTGCAGACCGACGTCTGTCTGCCAGGCGCGATTACGGGCTACAACAACTACGACGGGCGATGAAGATTTTTTTTTTCTCGGCAAGAACACGACGTTTTTAATGAGATAATGTGCGCGCGATTCATTCTTTTAATGGCTACACACAAAATTCGAATATACATATTATAATCACGGTAATATATTATATTAGTATAATATATGTGTATTTGGTAAACAGCACTTGCGACCGAGACACGGCCTACGGTTTTTTTTTTCTAAAAAATTATTATCTTAGTCTGCGTTTTTTTCCGTCCCTATATTCGTCCCACATTTTTTCCTTCTGTTTTCGATACTTCAACGAGGTCTGCGCGCTACAGTTTCGGACGAAAAAACGGATACGACGGTGGCCGCGGAGTATTCAGAATTATAATATTCGGGCAGATTTTTTTCAACCAAAATTGAAAAAAACGTGTAAAGATTAATGGCGCACATTCAGCACACATTTGTGCAAGTAACTCAATGCAGACTCAACGTATACGTAGGTATTCATTGACGGCATTAGAACACGAATCGGCCGGTTATTGAAAACATTATCCAAGTTTAGCAGAGGAAATTTTGTGAAAGAATAATCAGACCTGCAGAGAAACTGGCAGAAAGTACGGAAAGTTTTTTCTCGTGCACATTCGTACATTCCCGATTCCTACGGGTTCGGCGAACAGAGGCCGTACCTATTTCTTAAGAGTTTTCTTTCAAACACCTGAGGAATTTCAACTCATCACGTCTTATTCCGTTGAATTGTAAATAAATATATACCGCCGGAATCATTCGTGTAAGCAACTGTTTTTTTTTTCCAATCGATCTGCTGCAATCGCCGTATAATAACAGATACCTACTCGTCCCCTTTCCATATTATTACCGAGCATATTATGATATTATACGATGGACGGCGCGTATCACATTTTCCCGGTCCCGCGAGCCGAGATGTACACAAGAATTACACTCCTCTAATTTAGGCCGATATATGCGCGGCACAGTAATAATAATTGTATTATGTATATTGAAATATATATATATATGTTACACGATACGTACAAACCTACTGTTGCCGTGCAGTAGGTAGCCCATCGGTCGGGTGTAACTTTTTTTTTTCCATTGTGTTTCGCAGCGTCCCAACGGCGGCGGCGGCATACGAAAATATCATACACAACATAACATCATATAGGGATCCGACAAATTACATTAATATCACCCGCCGTCATTGTTTTCGTCGCGAGTACGTGATGGACATGTGGGTAGGCAGGCAGGCGAGTAGGCATGGAGGTGGGCACACGTAGTTATTGTAGACCGTTCGTATACGTAATAACGTCTCGGCCGCGGTAATGTCATATAATAACACACTCTCGCGCGTCACTCGCTCGAGTAATATTCACAGATATTAAAATTTCTGTATCGCTGCAGTGTTACGACGAAGATTGTTCCGACTCCCGGATAGAGCATCACGACGACGACTCGATGACGTGCTCCTGCAGCTACACGCTTTTATAATGATTTTAGGCAGGAAGTCGCTGGGTACAGAGCTAGCATAGTGGGCGGTACGGGCTGCAGGTTTTTGTTATTATTATTATTATTATTTTAATGATGTATATACATCGTGGAGGATCGCCGCGAGAGAATGCGAGCTGTATCGTAATATGTTAATGTAGGGAAATAATGTATTTTTTTAGTGGCCCAATACGCATAATTCGACGTACCATATTAGTCGTTATATATATTGGATATTATATTATAGGCACATCGTAAGTAGTATGCATAGGTATTAGATAGGTACCAAAATAATATTTAATTACGCGCTGAAACTCGTACCCCGGACAGGTGATTTATACGAAACTGGACGGATCCCGAGCCAAAAATCGGGTAATCGACGCGCTCATTGATTGCGCGTCGTGTCCGGCACGTTAAATCGATTTTAAATAGTTCTCAATGTCGGACGCCATAAATATAACCTCGTAGAGGTATACGTGATAACGCGTTATATTTTATTATATTATTATCATAAATATTATGTCTACCTAACATAAATTATATTTTTGCGATTAACTATTATAGGTATAGTGCCCATAACTATGTTTAACGTTTCGGTCACGATTTTAATATTACCCATAATATACATACCTAAGCTGGTAGTTGGTACGGGTCAGATGCAAAAACACATTAAATTATCATAGGTAATCATAATAGTTTACAAAAACGAATTTCCTTAAAAATCGTATAATATGTACCTAGTTACACTAATTCTGTGAGCTACTGTGAAATGCGCTGTTTGGTCATCGCGTTGTTACACGCAGTGATAAAAAATAATTATAATGACACGTCGATAAGAATGAATCACACTGTGCAATTCTATAGAGCTTAAAATTTCAAAATAACAGTGACATAATCCATTTACAAAGGGACTTATAAATTATAATCCTCAGATTTTTTTATATTTTTCGAATTTTCGACGTTACCGTGACGTTGTATCGAGCTCCATCACGATATTATGATAATAATATTTGTACAACATTTAAGCATAAACTTGCACCACGCATGTCTGTACGTCATATAATATGTAACAATATGTGTAAACATCGCACGGCAACAAGTGTCAAAATAATAATAACAATATTATAATATTAAATAACACGTGCAACAAGTCGCATACACGTGTGTATAAACGATCGAAATAGCGTACGCCGAAATAACTCGTCATTATGATATTATATAAACATACAATGCACATATGTTACGTTATATCCGTATACAGCGGTGAGTCGTGGAGAAAATATGAGGGGTGCTGTTACTGTAAAATATAGGGGTCAGAAAGTTGAATCGGAAAAATGTTACCAATATTATATATTAACAACGATATTTTTGACCGGACCATCCGGCCTTTTATAAGCATATACGAGGTGAAAAAACTCATACTCGAGGTCGAAAAGTTTCAACCCGGTAAATGGTCGAATTTTCAAGTTGAGACGTCGACGTCAATAAGCCGTTTTACAGGGTAATGCATTTTAGCTCCTTAGCTCCTTCGCCCTACAAATACGACAGGTAGGAGAAACTGCAGGATTACGTGGATACTGGGTTTTTGGCTTTCAATTATTCAAAGTTGGTCAAGTGTATCGCGGCAAGTTATAGTTTTTAATCTCAGTTAAAATCCGTTCTTATATCATATTTGAATTGTTGATGACGCCAAATTTTTTATCTGTGTGGTTTTTAAAATTTTATTTTGACAACCTTTTATATTGTTAATTTCCTATTCAATAGCTGGATACTTAACTACAAAGATTTATGTGTAAACATCGAATGTCGTGTAAATTATGTCTCGTTGTAGAGCTTTTAAAGTTTAATTGGATAGAGAACACTTAAGCATAATAAAATACAACTCTAGCCCCCCCCCACCCCCTAAAAAATTGCTCTAGTGGCTCCTGCAGGTGGAATCATTGTAATAGAAGTTATGTAATGCAGCGGGTACCCACCCATATTATAAGTCTTGCTTATTACAGTCGTACTTACCTATATGTAATATTTTAAAGTATAATATGAATCTCGACGAAAGTAATTACTAATTATTATTACTATACAACGATATAGTAATATCGTTGAAATAATAAAATGAAACTTTTCGTATTGTACATCTCTGTTCCCCATGTATTCTCAGTTGCCGTTAATTAAAATCTCCATCTCCCGCTCTGAATAATATAATAATATTATAATACTCGACGCCCGCCACTACAGTTACGTACACACACACACACACACACACACACACACACACACACACACACACACACACACTCGTAGTTTATTTTTGATAGGTACGCTCACTATTTAACGATTTTGCGGCTGCAGTGGCGTATAAAATAATGTATTATTTAATATTATTATCATCTACGTCGTGATGCTTCTGCAGTGGTCTCGTGAGCGCGAGCGTAGGTTTATAATGTGTTTATCATGGGAGGTATTTAATGCGTATTATACGATTTACGATCAAGTCGTGACACAAATCGATCATTTCCCGGGCGTATTATTATTGTAATAATTTACGACTGTTTATCGCCATGCATATTATCTGCGAACCTCCAAGCGCTCGCACGTGTGTGTGTGTGCAAATGTTTAATAATATTTTATAATATCGCGTTATTTAATAATTATTGTGGTCGGGGGCACAAAACGCGTATAGGTACGTGCGGGCCGACACGCGAGCAATTGCGTGGACGATTTTTCTTTTAATCATTATTTTATCGATCAATTAGAATAAATTGAATAGTATTATGATAATTGTTAATACTTATGCGGGGTGATCCGTTTAACGTAAAAAACTCTTTATTTCAGAACAAGCAGCATTGTTGATGAAAATATTTATTTTATATGATTAGGAGGCGTAGTAAGTACCTATAACGAACTTGCAATATTTTGAGGGGTACCGCTGGTTCCGCCAGTCCACTCCGCTCATCTAAACTCTACATGCTTTCAACTCATAATCAATACAAGTCCAAAATTCAATTTTTTTATGTATCGAAGCGGGTATTCCTAAAAATGTTCTGATTTTAAATAAAGAATTCAATTTGCATGTTGTCATCAAAAAAGTCAGCAATTCAAAAAAATAGTGACGATAAAAGCTGTACAAAATATCAAAATATTATCATTTTTATTTAGACCAGTTATGTTTTTTAACGACTTATAATTGTGTTAAAAAAATTATTCTCAAAAAGATTCAGAGCTAGAAATGATATCGAGTGCAGTGTGTATATATAATGAACGTTATACAATTATGGATCACTCGGTGATCTGTGCATTTATTTTAACGAAAAATATCTTCAAATACGTGTACCTATATTAGAAATTCGTGCAACTTTGTTGAGCTTAGGTGTATTATAGTGTATAGTTATTACTGTCGTGTGTACAATATTATAATGGAACTGTGCCTGAGGTCATAATTTTGGCGCGGCAAATAAAAGCAGTGCAACGATCAATATAATTCTATTAAAATATGAAACTCGCGGTAAACGTTTAGTCACGATCCTACGTCGGTGACCCCACAGTCACATCTATCTGTATCTGTATGATCAAGTTTTAAGGGTTTTCGCAAACACAAAACACACCCATCGTTTAAACGTTATTCTGTATATATACCTACCTAATAATATGTATGTTATGATTCAGAATGCGCGAGACATTTTCCTTAGAGTTAACTTTCGGCAAAACAATAAAATAATAATCCGCGAAAGCTTGTTTGACTTAAGAAAATCGATCTCGCACCGTGTGCTGATTATACATGGACTTGGTGTGAAGTCGATACGTGTCGATGTATTTTATATACGTATAAAGGGGAGATTTAAAACGGCCGCAGTGGTTTGTCGTCCCTTCCAAATCTGGCAAAACGAGGTCCATTGGAGTTCAGACGTGATGTAATTCAAACGCACGGTGACCTATCAAACAATACGACATGGATTCAAAACTCGGATTATTTGAATTGGTCGCGAAGTCTGGCCGAGTCCGACTTTCTCACGTTTTCGATTGGTTCTGCGACTCTAGCTATAAAATATAGGCCACTCATCCAAAGTGAATTCGACGAACTAACGTGAAAACTGTCAATAACCAACTTTTTCGTAAACTATATAAATGCGAAAAGATTGAAAATCTGAGCAAGTCGGTCTCTCGCAATAAACTTCACGAGTCAAAGACAAATTCAAATCCGTTTTCAGAATCTACTGCGATGAAATATCATTAAAATATCTCACTCGCGGCTCTCTGCGACGCTTATGTGTATCCGGTGGGGGCGGCGTGAACTGTTTAAACGATTTATAAACACACACACGCATACCCGTATATATACATAATACGATTTCAACAACAATACAACGACGGCGCAGAAATGTTTTACCAGACGTTGGCAAAGGCGTCGGAGGGTCTGTTGTTGTTGTTATTATTATTATTATTATTATTATTATTATTGTCCGGTAATGGTCTGCGTTTGTAGTCGGTGTCAGAGAGCGGGCGAGCGGGCGAGCGATTCCCACGGCCGCGTGTGCGACGACAGACGTCAGACCCGCCGCCGCCTCCACGCCCTAGACGTTTTTCTTCACATTTTCATTCTTTTCCGGCTCGTGTTAAATTGCAAAGTCTACCTACTGTAGTATACGCGACCGTTGCGTTTTAGTTCATTATTATTATTACAGTCTATACGGTCGTACCTACACACTTATTATTATTATTTTTATACACACGACCGCGTGCTGCAGCACTGCACCGCTTTATACAATCCACCGACCGCCGCACCCCCGACCCTGCGGCAGCACTATCGCCTCGCAGACAGACATGTTGATACATATTGTACGTGTGCGGTGGTGTAATATCGCAGCCGTCTGCAGCGGCGCAAATAAAACGAAAAAGCGAACATCGAACGATGGCCGGGGGAGAGGGACACGGCTGGGACGTTGACGGGGGGGGGGGGGGGGTGTAGGATACAAAGGTTTTAAACTCCCCGACGTAAATCACGCCCTGCCCGCCACTTCCGACACCGTCGCAATCGTTTGCGTCCGAACGCGGCGGCGATTAAAAACCTCGAGTTTTGCGTCGCGTATTCACAAACACTATGTGTATGTGTATATATATATATATGTTATTATAATATTATGATGTGTACAGAGTGGTCTGTTGTTTTAATATCGCACGGTCGTACGTTTGTTTCGTCGGTCGATTTTTTCATTTCAAAAACAGATATTTTAAAAATGCGTTTGATTTTGAGTTTGAATATTATTTGGATCGTCGTTTTATTGTCCGGTGAACGTGGACACTATACTGGAATCACCAGCAGTGTGTAAGAAATCCGAAAAACGGAATAAACTATTCGCATCGGATATACCACACCAATGTTTTGCGAAACTCTCTTTTCTCCAAGACAATCCATCAAGACGGAAATGCTTTATTCCGGAGCCACGGGATAATATAATAATAGGAGACGTGGAAATAAAGAAATGCTGTGAATCGCAGGACAATCAGGACTTTTCCTCTAGCGACACGTATGAACCATAGACACAACGTTATTATTATATATATATATATATATAATGAACTCGGCGGAAGAGTGCAGTGCACAATAATGGACCTTTAAGGCCTGAATGCACTGACCCGACACGCCCCAAAACGACTAAAAACGGTTACCCACAAAAAATGCCTAACAAGGATATCGTGTTCTAGAGTTGAATTTATTATACCAATACATCTTGCCAAGAGATCAATAATAATATAATATATCGACGCATAATATATATAAGTATAGTATAAAAATATAAAATTCACATAATAATATAATATTATTGCGTTGAACACATCCGTCAATAGTGGTTAATTCAATAAACGCAATCGTATTGTAACAATACACAAATTATATGGCGAGGGGGAGAGGGAATGGCTAATTTTTAAACTTGCACTATTTGATTATTAAAAATATAATTTATGGTAACCATAGATCATGAACATTGTAAAATAAGGACATGGGGGGGGGGATATATCCCTCTACCCCCTCGCCGTTTCACCACCACTGATAATAATAAATATTATGAGTTATGACGAACAATGAAAGCTCATGATATATTTTACCGAAACATACCAAAGCACTGCCGCCTCTCGTCAACGACCGTTGAGATTTGAGACAGTTCTTCGAAACCGATCATCGCCCTGCTCTAAGTGCGATATGCTTCAACCTAATAACTAATAAGTACCTAACAACCTATGTACTACAACTGTTGTGTAGCATATTTTATGAGAAACGCGCTTTGTGTTTTACTGAATAATAATAATAATAATAATAATAATAATATAATAATCCATTAATTCATTAGCCAGTCGTCTGTACACCCATATTCGTGATATTACGTACAAATAACATTATTATAGCACGAGCGTTTCACGGATTTCCCGTCCGCCCCGCGGTTGTCTCTACCGCGTGCCCCGTTTCACGATACGACTCACTTAAAAATAATTAATAATTATTATAATGATATCGGGGTTTATTGTAGCGACTACGACGACGACGACCACGACGACCACGACCTCCGAACTGTTTTCCGCGCAATATATGTGTATACAATTAAAAGGAAATACCGGTACGTCACATTCAAATACTATACGTTGTTAGTAACAATACGATATACAATAATATTAAACCCACACGACTTATAAATAATACGACTTCGAGGACGGAAAATAGCAATAATTAGGTACTGGCGGCGGCGGCAACGTTTATAAGTGGATTACGCGATGTCGGAGCGCCCTCGAACCCTGGCTGTCCGGACCGTCTCTCCGGGCATACTAATTATTGTGTACACGGACTTGCAGGTGCAGTATAAATATTATATGAAATCGTATGGTCGGCGGACGTACTGGCGGCCGTGTCCAGAGGACTTATCGCGTTACATCGACGATTACAATATAATTTGTAAGACGCACACGTATTGCATGCTTGGCAGCGACGGTCGACAAGCGCCGAATTCTGCGGAAAAGCTAGTCATACAGTGATAGAGTGATTCGGAGGGTCTGAACCAGAAACCACGGGTTTTACTTTTTTGATAAGCTCCAATATATTTACACAAACTATGGGTACCCAATGATTAATGTCAATGTTAAAAGAAAGTTTGTGTGACTGGCTTGACTATATTTCTATACGCATATTCCACGGTATAATATGTGAGGTTTGATTACTTTCGAAAAATTAGAAATACATAACAAGTGCCCATTGCATTAACAATAAGTACAGTGCGAGTTTTATTATACTTAGGAAGGGCCCACTCGTAAGCCGGATTACCTCCACCAACGCTAAGGATCAAATCATTTTGTACATTTGGATTTGGAAACAGTTGAAACGTCTTAATATTTTTTTTTTCAGTAATTTAAACGGAATATTAAAATGACCAATGAGTGGACATTATTTTTTTTCAGATTTCAATACACAAGGCTTGCGTATGGAAACTATATATATGCCTCGTAGATTATAACTTTAGTTAGAATAGCTTAAGCTTAGTTCTAGTCTTCTTGTAAGGTACTTCACATATTTTAATTTCTTGTTAAGTAAGCATTATAAAATGTTGGTGATACGAATAAGTAATTAAAAAAAAATATTTATACAGCGTTGAGTAACAAATAAATAATAAAACAGTTAAGTGAAGCCCTACTTGATCTTCAATCAAACATCAACATTGTCAACTTCCTAAAGGAAATCAATTTGTATAACCTAATTAAGACTTAATTAAATATTTATTAAGAATTAATGGCATAGTAGCCGGTGTTTTTTGTTCAATAAAAAAAATAGTTAATAATAATAATAAAACATATATATATACATAAATATATTATGATAATAACACAATCTTAAATATAATCAAGATAAAAAAATATATTGTTAAAAATACAGGTTGTACAATGTCTTATGTTTTTGGTATGTGTAATATTTGTGCACTATACTGTAGACGAAAATTGTATTAATACAATCGTTATAAAACAATTGTGTTGTGGTTTTGGACTAGCAGTCACACGACAGAATAATCCGATTTATCCAAAGGACTCATAAAAGGGTTATAATATGGACAATATAAGACGTACATGATGAATGACGTGTATGGTATGGCTTATAGCGCTAATAGTGCGCACAATACGTAAATATATTGAAATTGTACTTTTCTTCCCAAAATAAAGTTTTAAGATCCATGTCGAAAAGCATGGATATGAAATGTGTAAATATAGTACCTATTAAATTATATTTTGAGTATAGGTATTAGATAAATGTTTGTTAGTTATTTTTTTTTCTTTAAAATATATGTTGAAATCGTAATTGATGGCATTATATAATTTATATAGCAGTCAAAAGATAATATATAATTATTTAACTATTTAAGTCTATATAAAATCATTGAAACTTCACCCATTTTAACCAGTAGATGTCCAAAGTGTGATATCGATTGTCTGAGGCCTGTTTCCGCCAAAAATTAACAGTGCCGTTTCCTCCACATCCAGATTCTTCCAAGAGTAAAGAAAAAGTTCGATTCCTATTTCAGTTGATTTCCTTGTTAGGATGAAATTATCATTTTATTGATAATTTAATTTGTTGTACAAGGACATTGACTGCTCGGAAATTGGAAACGTCAACATTGTGTCAAATTATGAGATTGTCGGATTTATCAACACCACAAAGTCAATAAACGTGTGCACATCAGTGAATCGGGATAAAGATTTAACCAATATTTTTGAATAACTTTTTTTTGGATGGGAAGGAGGGTCATTGGGTTTTTACAACATTGAAAATGTTTAAGTAATAATAATAATTCTTGTAGAAACATAACATCAGTTATATTATGTTGTTCGGCTAAATACACTTATAGTAAGTCGATTTTTGAAATGTTCTTAATGGCGTGTGTAGAAGCAACAAGACCGCGGGGAGTAATAAAATTGATTGATGCCGAAATTCCCATTTCGAGGCCGTCAAACTGTCGCCCGTCTGGTATAATGCACCGTCCGCTGTTGTATGATAACTAAATTTCCGTTTGATTTGACAACAAGGGATATATTTTCGGTTATTCCTAAAGCCAATATGGGTACCTATATCGTGATGGACTTTACCGGAAAACCCAAATTGAATTCATGAGGTTCCTCTTTACGTGGTGTTGGCGATCTATTAATAGAAGCTATTCTAAGCCATATATTTTTCACTCGAAACAAATTTAATTTTTCTTTGTAAATTCCGAAAAAATGTATGTTGGTGGGACTTTTCGATACTGTCATAAATTTGATATCTCATAGTATTGTTCCCGACATAGGTACGAAATACCTAAATACGATATGTACACGGATCACATTTTTTTTTATGTTCTTTTATTATTTTGTGTCAAACGATATAAGAAATGTGACCAGCTAACTAAGTATTTAATCTTCATTGAATATAGATTAATAAATAATACAGGGCTAACAGTTAAATTGGTGGAAACTGGAATATTGAACCCCTTTCAATTTTGCCGGAAACAGCTAAGCCCCGAGCATCGTGAATGTGTTCGACGCGCTACAACCGTCAACTCCAATAATGCTCGGAGATTATTTTTAAACAGCAACGACGACGGGGCGAATGCTGCGAGTTTCGTCGAAACTATATTTCATCGTCGTACTGCCGTCTTAATTCGTGTTCTATTTTCTCTCTATTTAAGGTCGTTAATTTTTTTACGCTTGCAGAGTCGTTAGGTATAATGTAAACAGGAGACTGCACTGACGCTGCAGTTCAATGTTGTTGTACTGAGACACATAGTGTGTTGTGTACACACAAGTTCATAATAGTCAAAATACACGTGTATATCACGGTATAAAGTGCAGTGCACCGGTATACGATGCATGGTACAGTGCGCAACTCGGCACTTGTGCATAATATACAATATACATAGACCACGCGTGTGTGTGTGTGTGTGTGTGTGTGTGTGTGTGTGTGTGTGTGTGTGCGTGTGTGTGTGCGTGTGAGTGCGTTATACTCGTGTACGCGAGGTGCAGTGTTTGGTAATAATTTAACGCGATTACGAGCGTCGATAAGTCAACATTTTCTCTGAATCCGCAATAGGATAACCCAGATTAATTATTGCGCCCGTTACCACGAGCACCTTTGTGTGTGTGCGCGAGCGTATAACGAACCATATATTATTATATTGTATCGTGATGGCAAGTATACACGATATATGTGATTGGCGTACTCGTGGTGGTTAGGTGGTCGCACATGGCGCAGTGCGTATGGCGAACGGTGTGCCTTCCACTTGTCCGCGAACATATATAGGGTGTTAAGTATAATATCATTATTATGGGTACGATCAGGTGGTGATCCGCGTGCACACAGGTACGTACAGGTTGAATCGATTTAGTGGATTTTCAGAATTGCGATTTAAACGAATAATTATTGTTAAGCCCTTCAGATACGCCCTATATATATATATATCATATTATGAATGGTGGCCAACGTGACTTCCGGTTTACCGTCAAGTATTACTGTATTAGGTGGGTACGTTGTGCGTATTAATATAGTATATGTCCCGGTGCACTGACTTTTTAGACGAGAGTAGTTCATGTGTGTATTAAAAACGCGACGACACCCTTACAATAGCACACAAGCACAGCTGTAGCAGCATTTTTCCTCGGGGGCTAGATAATTGTACCAGCGACACAAATTCCGATAGTTGGTATTTTAAACTAAAATATGATTAAAGAGCTAGGGGGGCAGGCCCTCCCCCTAATTTCACCTTTATGAAATATAGTATGACGGGGTAGTTTACAAGTGTACCGGACTGCACCACCTATAATACCGCACGGAGACTGCAAACGTTTGGCAACAAAACGCCATTATAACGCGAGGGTCTCGGGTGTCCCATATATGTCTCAGAGTAGTCTCATCATACCGGATACCGGATACCGTGTTCCGTGTTATGTGTTATGTGTTTTTTTGAATGTGTTAAATTCAACGTGATCGATGAATTTTTAAAATCATAGGTGATTGTAAAACCTGAATTGGAATTATATTTTTAGTTGGAAAATCAAAATATTGACAGTCGATATCGGTCGAAATTCCTTTCACCACCGTCATCGAATATGTGGAACTCGCTGTACAATATAATAATATTATAAAACGCACTGTTCTGACTATACACCATGATTCTAATCGGCGATCCGTTATGAATGTACGCAAGTGAGTGGAGGGTAATATTTTTGGAATGAATTATCGTATAAAAACACGACAACATTTTGGCTAGGCGAGCTGCGGCGTATTGAAACATTCGTAGGGGGCTTATATAGCGTGTTTCCGAGACTACGGAAATGTCAGCCATCAACGTCCTCGTACAATATTTTGACTTGTATTCGACGCGATTTATTATTGCATTTAAATTAAACATGACACATACGCCACGACCGTATACATTTTCAGTAATATTTTTTAGCTGCCTGCAATAGGGCGCAAAAAACCGACACGTCACATTGAAAAGTATACCATATATATGAAGATATATAAATTAGAATTCTAATTACATATTTAATAAGTATAGTAATAAAACAAATTTTGATAAAAACCTGGTATACTGAAAAAATAGTTTTGACGTGCTAAATATATAGTATTATATTATATTGCATCAGATTGATTTTATATACACGATTAACCGATGTATACTTGCCGTGGCTAGAACGGCAGAATGCGATATTAAGTACCTGAAAAATTGCCAAAAAAAAAAACAAAACATGTCAACTGAGAAACGTCTGATTTCACTCCTTATGCGCATATTATTTTGTAGCTTGGAATTCGGTAATTCAACGGCATGTAGTGTGGTTATTACTATTTTATTTTTTGTCAAATCTCATCGGAGGGTCTATGCAGTGTGTGGATGACGATCGTTTTTATATGTAGCCCCGTAAAAAATAATGTGAACAAGTTCATATCGGGGACTGTGCATCGTCGTGGTGATGGTTATTTTTTCTCTAATTAAATGTATCTTAATAACGTTACAAACGTACAGTTATTTTTATATATTTTAATCATGTAGAGGCAGCTGTAGGTGAGTTTATTTTAGGAATACGGTTGCACAATTCAACTATAACGAACTATCACTTGTATTATAATATGGCGGAAGGGGGGTACCCTGATAATAGTCCATAATACCATCATCGCGATCGGTCCTACAAAATACTCTGAGGTTGACGATAAACGAGATTTACGATACAAAAAAAATAGAAGGTGCTTTTGTAAAAGAAAGAAAAAACAAAATTCGAACCTTTTCGTAACCCTTTGAATTTTAAACTATGAGCATTGTAAGAAGTACAACGTTTAGTAGAAAAATGCTGGCGGTTAATCGAAAACAGGTGTTTGAGAAAAAAGGTATAATAATGCATTAATGTGTGCATCTCAAAATTCGATAAAATTGGAAATAATAAAAATGATAAAATAAAACACACATTTCGAATTTTTGTGTCCTCGCCGATATTCTATCATCATATAATAACACGGCCTATAACAATTAACAATCATTATTTAAATTTGTTTGAAACCACCTTAGATCTTACAGTTTCTACGCTAAATATTTGCTATATGTGTGTTTAAATAAACATTTCCTGCATAAATTAAATACAATATAGGAACATATTAAATAATATTACACTACAAACGTGTAAATGTTACACACATAATATGTAATATTTATTGTTTGCAGTATTACTGCAGGGCTGTGATTTTAATGCATTAAAAACTAAAAAAAAACTTACAATAACCATGTACTTCTTTCTTTCTTCACTAAAAATTAACAAAACGTTCCAGAAAAGACAAAACAATTATTTTTGGTACTTAAAATGTAAAAGTTGTACGTCACACAAACTATATTTAAATGCATTATATAATGAAAAATCATGCTCAAATCCTCAAATATGCAAATAATAGAATTGTTTGTATAAAGATGCACACGACTCAACAGTAGCCGGTACCTATAATATTATTAGTAATTCATTTTTATCGAACTTTTAATTCCACAACAAATGAAAAAAAGAGAACCCTAAAATACATATTTTATTCACAGACCAACATCAAAAATATCATATATATATACAACACACAAACGGCCATCACATACACACACACACACACACACACATACACACATATATATACATATATACATAAACAAATATTAAATAATATATTATAGAAATAGAAATAGAAACACTCGAACAGAGCGCAACATCGATTGTTGTACATTTAATATCGTAATGAAACCGACGACGACGAGTATTATGCGGTTCGGCCTGGTAACTCAGTTTTTTTCTTCTGTCGGTTTATTATTAATAAATACGAGTATAATATACAGTATATTATATTGTACACTGTACACGTTATACACACGTCACACACGCGTTAAAATAATAATAATAATAATAATAATAATAATAATAATAATAATAGTAGCCAGGCGAAGGTAATATACCTAATAATATTATTATGTAGTAATTTAAAAAAGCTTGTACGATTTATGATTCCTATCGCACACGGGGGCTTGGACTTTTTATTTATTTCTATTTTTCGATTAACCAAATGGGTGTTTATTTCCTGCCCATGACGATACCACAGCAGCAGCTCGGCGACCGGTGCTCCGACCTAACCGACACACGTCGACCTAAGCACATTTCGCTGCTGCTGTGTGCTTGATGGGCGGATCCCGGGAACATAATATACGTGCGTATATATCATGGCGTACAGGTACATAATAATATAATGTCGTAAAAATCAATTTATATCGACCGACTGTACGATTCGCGGTGGTTTTCGACAAACGCGAGTATCTCGTGTTGTAGTCGTGCCGTGTCTATATATCTGCTGCGGATGGCGTTATATAGGTGCACGTTGGAGGTTTGTGTGAGAGAGAGAGAAAAATACAATCGTTGACCGAGAAGAAGTCGAATCGAATTAGGTATAGTATAGTGTCTCGCCGTCGCTTGTGATAATTTATATCAGTTCGAAGCGTCGATTTTTTAATATGTAAATGTTTGGGTATATGTATTGTATAATTAAGCCGAGTGACTCGTGTGAATTCGTCGTCACGTGATGATGATAACGAATCAGAAATAACTAAATAATAATATTTATTTTACACATGTATTATTTATACACGCGTTGATTATTGTACATTTTTACAAATTTCCATTTTTTTGTTTTTTTTTTTTATTAGACACCTATACTATTCCTTTAATTTGTCAGACGTCAGAGACCTGCGACTGTATTGTTATGAGTGATACATTTAATAGTAATATTGTCGTTTGTATGACGTAATACTTGTACAACTTGTTTACATTGAAATGGTGTTTTTTTTTCAGCATTTACCTATTTTTCGCAACATTAAGTAAAGTATACAATACTGCAGATCGACAACCATTGAACATTTTCACGTTACTAAGTTATTTGTTAAACATCACTATATAAGTCAAAAACCTGCCGTGAAGATTGAAACGGCAAACAATTTGTGAAATCGAATATATCAGCAACCAGCATACGTATATAGGGCTTTCATATCGAACTATCATCGATCTGTCATCTTATACACGCATTATACTGCTACAGCAAAACGTTCTAGGTTATTAGTCACGCACAAGTCTTAACTTGTATACCATTATATTATAATATATCGTCTTAAAATTAAAAACCCAATACAATAATAATATATGC
Source organism: Myzus persicae (assembly GCF_001856785.1). NCBI lineage: Eukaryota > Metazoa > Arthropoda > Insecta > Hemiptera > Aphididae > Myzus > Myzus persicae. Next base: position 118,706 of record NW_019101991.1, on the reverse strand, counting down.
ATTACAAGCACGATTTTTTCGTTTATATTATATCTGTGAATATACTCGTTGGAAGTTGTGTGAAACAGTAGTTTACATAGCAGCTATCATAGTATTACATATTATTATTATATTTTAAATACTCGAGAGTGATAAAATACAAAACATAATATAATAAATTATAAAGCTAGTTTTTGGAAAATAATTAACGAACGCGTCTTCGGCAGCGACCACGGTACTGATACTCATCGACGTGAAAAAAAAATCCAAAACGAGTTTTTCGGATGAAAATGACAAGAAACTTGAGAACAACATCTCTTTTTTTACCCGTCTAAATTACATCGGTCACTTGGGCCCAATTTATTAACTCAGTCGAACGCGTGAATGTCCATAAAAACAGATGCAACAGCAACGTGTCGAAATGTTATTGTTCCCAAATGTATATATATATAAATATATTATATTGAGCCGTATCACCGTGAAGATCTAACAATTTTACATTAAAAAATATGTCTTATAACCATCGTAATACTGCACCCTGAATATACACACAATAATTATTAGTCTACACTGCACTAATTAGTTATAAGCCCTGTTCGTTGGTTGTTTTACTGATTTTCAGAAACCGCAAAAGACTTTATAAATCGATTTATGTGTACTCGTAGTATACGTACTAAACCTATATAAACTAGGTGCCTATACGTATAAATTTGGTAAGATCGAACTGCATTTAATCTTCCAAAAAACGTAGCAATTCGGTTGGAACAAGGTACTTTATTAGTTCATGTTACAACGTATACCTGACATGTCAAACACGCGGCCCTCGGCTTTTTTTTTTATGCAGCGTGGATAGCAATATTATTCAACAATTGATTGGAAAAAAAACGTACAACTTCCCTTTCGTGTCACAACTATGTTGGTCAGAGGTATACATAATGTCACTTTTCTGTCCTATTTTCTGATAAACTGTATAATTTAACAAGTATTTTGTATATTATACTATACTAAGTAATGAATAAAACCAAAAATGTTTTATTTTCGATAAATCGTTATGATGTGCAGGGTGCAGCCCACACAGTAAACTTACTGTACCTATTCAATACATCTTTTCTAGCAATAATTTTGAGTTTGAAATGCCTGCTGTATATTATTAATAATCTTTATTATAAATTAATGTTACGATATTTTGTGTACTACATATTATTATGTACTGCAATATATACTGTAATGTTTACGATTGTTTTTTTATTTCACACAAATTTAGAAATGTTTTCAGACGCTAAAAATAATTTTTTTGATGGAATAAAAACTTGTACACGAATTTTATTCCAATTAACGGTCTTGAAAATATAATTAAAAATTGTGTATTTGTAGCCATGCAAATAAAATGATTTTAGTTTTTAAGTCAGCAGTTGTTAAAGTTGGTAGACGAGTAAATTCGCTTTGAAATCCTGTAAGACGAATAATTAGGTAAGTTGTTAAAGTAGTTATTATTATTTGGGTATCAAAAACAGAAGTGACTAAAGTTCTAAAATAAAATGTTATACGTATTATATTTAATATTATACTTAAGGTGAAAGGTGAAATTTCGAATTTAATAAACATTTATTTGTTATTATATTCATGCAATTATAATATTGTATTAAATATGAAAACAAAATAAAAGTACGCTAACAAATGATATTATATAAATAACTTCATCTTCATATATTTGAATATGCAATTTACATTGTTATTTAAAAAAGTAATATAAAGGTAGGTATCTGGTACACCTTGACAAATATAAAATGTTCTGTCAAATAAGAACTTGAAATTATGATTAAAAAATATATTTTCAATAAACAAACAAATGTGCGGATTAAATAACTGTCTGGTCACAAAAGTAATCCCTGTGAATATTACATCTGGTAGGTTAGGGTGGTAAATTGTCATGATAAAATCGTGTCAGTAAAAAACTTGATCGACTCCCGGTTTTTCGGATCGTTGCTTCTATATATTTATTGTATAGGTATTCGTTGCAGTCGTAAATCGTAAATCGCCGAGTCACGAGCATTGGCTGCAATTATACACGATACCTATATATATTTTTACTTCGTTTCGGGGACGATTTAATTTCTAAATTCTTTAATTGAATAAATAATATTAAACTAAGTACCTACGTCGTCGTCGTTGAAACGATCCGATAAGTAGTAGTTATTTTAATTATAGTCGCAATTTTTGTTTTTCTCTCCTGTCCGGATCACTAAAGTATTTCGACGAGAAAAAATAATATACACAATATCATAATGTATCTATAGGTATTAGGTATATATAGGTTCCCACCTGAAAATCATTTGGACGCTGTTTTACTTTCGATCTATATAATATTACATGATTTAATAATTATCTCAAAATGAAATATACCGCCGCGATGCTTTTTTTAATCGAACCGAATATCTGATTGATTGCACACGTTGCGCTATATCTGACCGTACGATCAGAAAAAAAACTGTTTGCGCATAATATTATACCCGATAAATGTTTACTGAACAGCGTTTAGCCAAAAATATAATGTACAGAAAGTGATTTTATCGCGTATATTAATCAATCGTATTATATATAATATACAGCTAGTATTAAATATATAAAATAATAATATTAAAAAAAATAAAAATATATAAAAAATAAAAAATAAAAATAATAATAATAATAATAATAAATTTTAAATTTATAAAAAAATTAATTAAAATATTTAATGTATTAAAAAATTTGAAATAAAAACTATCCTATCTTTTAAGTTGGACCAAATTACACGCGGAGTAAAAAATTTTATCAAAATCGGTTAAGTGGTTTAGGAGTCCATTGAGGACAAACATTGTGACACGAGATTTATATATATTAAGATTATATACTACACTATTATTATACATAATGTTTTTAAGTATACGAAAACCGTGTAATATTATATTTTATGGCAATCATGATTATTATGTAATATTGTGACTATATGCAGATAGACGTGTATGAAGTTTGCGACGTTTAGCTGTCGCACATCTACGAGGATGTTTTAAAAAAAAAAACGACGATTTTAAATAGACAATATTTTTGTCATTATAATTTAATAAATATTGTCACGTGTAATGCAAATTCTGTTTTTTCCTCCGATTATTCACATCGGATACTAGCGCTTTTACATAATATATATCTTAAGCACACACAATATGTTTGTCTTGCCGTTATACAGGATACATCCTTGGCACAGACGCCGCAGCCGTTGTCCGCGAGGAAGTCCTAGGCCGTGACGATAATCGCCGCTATCCGTTTACTTTATCGCACACAGGACATATTTCGTTTTCTTCTTTTTCCTTTTCCCCGACTGGACGGACGTCTCCGGCGACCGATCACAAGTTTTCTCACTAGCTTTATTTTATATTTTGTAAGCGCACAAACACGGAGTGAGGTCCACCGAATCGCTGCCATGGTGGTTTACCGTCGTCGGTTGGCAAATAACACATCAGATGATGAGTGTGTTTTTTTTTTATTTGTATAGTAATGTGTAAGTCCGGCTGGTACTTAAATCTTTATTTTTACTGTGTATATTATGTAATGTGTACCTCGGCGTCTACTAGAGGTTTTGTTGTATTATGATTTTTTATTATTATTATTTACACTCATTGACTATATAGTCGATGACGGGGTACACTGATTTTTCCTTTTGCACTCTACCTATTTTTCTTAGTCCGAGTTTTATGCCGTTCAGCTTTCTCGGCTTTAAAAATAAAATAAAAATCCTTTTCTTACTATACATAGAGTTTTATTTATTATTATTAAAGACGTATGATTTTATTCCCATATTACGTGTTTTGAAACTCGAACAAAATCCCCGTTACTCTACTAGCTTTTTGGGACTGGGTTAGAGGTTGGCGACCTTGTGATAACTTGATGTCCGACGTACAAATTGCCCTTTTGGAGAATTGTTGAATGGCCACAATATATATATTATGCATGTTTGTTACCGAAATGCAAGGTTTTACTAGTTAATGCTAGGATTTACTGTTTGTACTCAGTATAAGAGCTAAAAACCATAATTTTATCAGAGGTTTTTACTAAACACGTTGTGTACATCCCAGAATTTTGCAAATTGAGTTAGTAAAAGCTGATAAATACACAAGTTACGAAGTACCTATCACTATAAAAAAATTCAAATTTTATAATATTAAAACAAATTTCTGAGAGTTAGTGATATGTTACTTTTAATGACGATTTCTTGATTAGCTCTTTCGATTGACCATTGAGTTGTGTGTTAATCAGCTTTTATACTAACTAATAACAATAATTGTATATTTTTAAAATACATTTTTTTTTTTAATAAGAATTTCAATACTATTATAATATAATTATAATTTTTTTTCTATTAGTCCACTTTTACTAACTTTATTTGTACATCATAGGACTTATACCTACAACGGGTTTAGAAGAAGCCCAAATAAATTTATAATTTACAGTTTTTACTGAGTACAAACAATAAATCCTAGAATTAACTAGTAAAACCTATAGCTTTACCTAGTAATTGGGCATTTACAGCAACATATGCATGGGACTACAAGTTATTATTGTTTCTAAACTTTAAGAACAAAGTCTCGTTTTAAAATGTACAACATAAATAGAAAACGCTCAAAAAATAAAAGACAAAATATCCGAATCGATCATTTTTGTTACCAAATAATGTTTTTATAACAAAAATATATACTACAAGAAAATTTAAACTTGTGTTTTTAGAAAATTGATAGATTCACTATAAAATACGCACCCTGTATAAATGTGTGTTTGCATAATGTATATGTATACATTATAATATTAAACAGTTAAAATTTAAATGTATTCCCAAGAAAGTTTAATTTCTTCGTATAATTCATAAACGGCCGTACGGTATTAAGTGTTTTAATTAGTTTCAGATCTCTCGACAGAAACTTGTATAAATATAATTTGCATTTGTATTTGTATCTCGAATCATTTTTTATTTTATTTTTTAAGATAAACGTGTATATATATATTTATTTATACAAACACCGCGTTATATATGAATCGTAAATTAATTAAATCTCTGATAAAAAAAAAAAAAAAAAACGTACCACCATACAATAAGCGCATAGGTACGTATATACACGACGATCTGCATTCGTTTCGCCTCTTGTATATAGTAGCAGCGTTGTAGATAGAAAAAAAATATTTTTAATTAATTCCAAAAACGACGATTTTTATCAGGTCTTTTGAAACGGTAGATAGGTATACTGTTTGTGCCATATAACTGACAGTTGCGTGTACAACAGCATATGCAATATAGGTCCTATGATCATAATACGTACTTACTGAATACCCGTATTAGTAATTCATTATGTGATATATGTATATAATTCGATCGTTTTGCTATTGGTTTTCGATCGACAGTTGGTGGATGGAATATTATATTTTGATAGAATTATGGCGGTATTTCAAGAGGCAGAAAATCTATAGGTTTCCTGAAATTATCACACAACGTGTAGGGGTGTTTCTTTTAACCAAGATGAACTTAGGTAAGTACTCGTTATTTGAAAAATAATCTATATATATATATAAATTACACGATATTATTTCTACTACATTGTTTACCCTTGTATCAGTTGATACAAGTGTTTGATACCAGCCCACATTATTATTATACTTATAGTTTTATATAATCTAAAGGTGTTTTTATGTATTCTTGAGAATTATGAAAAGTTTTTGTGCTAGTATAATAAGCGGTTAAGTTTAGCCGTCAGACAAGAACACTCGTGATAAGTGGGCGAATCAAAATCAGTGATCCGAAATTCTACTCTCTATCCGAAGTTCAAATTGTTAATATACATTTTTTTAAAAAACCGTTCAATCGATATTCAATACTTGTATAATATACACTTAAAAGTTTACAGTGGTTTCACCAACAAACAAGTGATAATAACTCAGTTACAAAATATGATGCTAGGGTTGCAGTTGTGTTTTGTGCCATACTTAGTTTTCAAAAATGTAATTTCTAAAAAAAGCCCACTTACTTTTAATAATTACTGTTCCGAAAAAAAGTGTTGGGAGTAGAATGAATCGTATTGTAAATTGTATACTTGAATTACTATGTGAAATGATATTATAGCCAGCTTAGAACAGAATTTATTAGGTGCAAGACACGTATTGTGTCACACAACAAGTCATCATATTTTATCGTGAAGTAGACACTAATGTCTCAGAAAATCATAAGGCCACAAATACTTTTGACTTTTGTTTAATCTGAATAAAATGATTATACAATTGAAATTAAGAATTGAAATGAAAATAAATGATTTATGTACTTATATGATTAATAATTACGAATGTCTATTACATTTCAGAAGATGTTGTCCGGTTCTCGATGTAAACGAAACACCCTGTACCTACATATGTGCGCGATTACAATATTTTTTTAATAAACATTATATATGTATACAGAAGTACTGCATTATACAAACAGTATATTATGTGAAACGTTAAACGTAAGTACTAGCTAGTAGTATACCTACCTACCATATATTGTCGGTGTGGGTAGTGTTGTCGGCAATGGTGTGGGGCGTGAGGAGCGAGTGCGTAGAAAAATAATAATAAACTTTATTAGTTGGTGCCGTTTCGGGGAAAATTATTTAGAGCTGCGCTTTAACACCCCTGACGGTATACATATACCCACACCTGTACACACGTACCTATTTATGAATTATATTTCGTACGATATGCTCGTAAAGATGTTTCATACACCTTATCCGTATTGTTCTGCCCTTCTACATGTATAAATTAATGCGTGCTTGTGCAAGAGACGGTCCCTGCGCCGCCGACGGGCATTTGAGAGCATAACGTTTTTCTCGAACCTCTCGAGATTACAATAATAGTGCACATTTGCTCGTAACAATAGTGAATAGATCATTGATATAATATATAACAATACATCCATTTTGATGTACATCGTATAATATATTATATTATTATGTTCTATCAAGCCACGAGCTTGGCGCTGCCGAAATGTTTTCTCGAAATGCAAAAAAAAAAAAAAATAATGTATACAAACAGCAATAATACAAAGTCGTCTCGAAATACGTTTCGCGAAAATATATCAATAGCTAGGTACAATCATATGATATCTATATAATATTTATTAAATATAATACAAAAGAACTTTTCCTGACTGACTGACTGTAGATGACTATACTGCTCCCCTTCCCCTCCTACCGCTAAGCGGTAACACTTGTAGATTTCTAAGATTTTTGAGTCAACTACACTTTAATGTTCTTCCTAAACACGATTTTCCAGAAATTGTATACATTTTCTTCATCACTAAAGATTTCTATAAGCATACTAATTTTCCGAAAATTTTAATACATCTAAATCGAAAATTCAACTATCGAATAGTTTATAAGTTATAATCCTACTGACCTACTTCATGTCCCTATTAAGATTGCAATATACGAATGTTTGAGCTTATTATATTGTAGATATTCAGGGTTATGTACATAAAACATCGAATAGATTTCATATTTTGTTGCGAACTATCCGGGTCGTGTTATTATTTGAATAAATATGACCGATTCACTTAGTCTCGTATGTATAATCCCATTGTAGTTCAAAAACTATACCAATTTATAATATAATACATTCTGATTTCCAACAGACTTCTTTAATCCTTGTGGTAAAATAGAATAACTTGAAACTAAAATATACTTGATCGAGTATTTGGGTTTGGAAAAAAGAAACAGTTTGATGATGGATAAAAGTTTGCACCATGCCGCAGACACAATAATATTATAAACACCCTCGATAATAATATAATCATAAATAATTTCCGAGTACTTGGAAATATGCGCTGTTGGATATTATAATAAACTTGTTTCATAATAATTTCAAAAATTAAAACTCATTAACGGACGTGGGTATATATTGTGATGTTGGTGGTGAGAATACGGCTTGGCGAATCGCCCTATATATATATTAAAATAAATTATAAATGTGCGGTTTGGCCAAGTACTAACCTTCGGAGCGAATTTGACGTACAAATGGATTTTCGTTTGTAACTTTTTGTCAACAGCCGAGTTGTGCGCCTGACACCATATTGACGTGTTGTGGTGTTCCATTTTCGGTACGATTTTCAAAATGGACTTGGTTGTAAACCGTTTGCTCTCAGCCTCCATGGCCTCGACGTACGTCTCAAAGCCCTCGGCGATCGCTGTGCCGGAGCCGTCGGTCCACGTGATCTATACCGCAAAACAAACAATAAAACTGTAATTTAGTAAATCGTTCCGACGCATTAAACATATATTGTTGTGTAGCAAAAAATAAATATTATGACAGACGAAATCGCGCGGGGGTGGGACAAAAATAAATACGAATCGCTATTAAAACGCGTTCAATAATATAATAATAAACGAACTGCTAAAGCGTTTGATAACAAGCAGACCAAATAGGCAGTTGAACAGATTATTGGAAAAATAGCAGCTACGCTTGAAGAATAGTTTTGACTTGTATATCAAACAATTATTCCATAATCATTATTATTATATTTTTGTTATTGTTGAATTACAGCGTGCGCCTACTGAGCAATTTTTATTTTTATTCCTTGACACGCACTCTAAACACGAACACACAAATTTTACATTTTGATGTCACCTATATACTTTTTTCACGCTTTACATAATATTATGCGTCGTATGATTCAGGCGAGTGAATATTTTATAACAATAATATTATTGTTGTTGTGTCCAAACGAGACTTATTTCCGGCTGCAGGTTTTCGATTTGTAAAACCAATCGAATACTACGGTGTGCGTTACATTATTCGCGGTTTTAAAATATTATCTTAATTAAATTATTTAAAAAAAAATATTGTGTTTTTTCGTTTTTAAATACATTAACCAGTAACCGCCAAATCCCGTAGTTACGCAATACGTATATACATATATATATATATATATGTGGGTGCACAGTGTGCAGTATAAATACGTGATGGTAATTTTCGCGTACCTATATGTGGGTGCAATTTACACTTTCGGTCTGTACCTATATAATATACATGTGCTGTTGCAGTACTCTAAGCGATTATATTACACGCCACTGGTTGCCACCGGTACCCGTGATTTATTATGATAAGCGGTGATCATCGCACTCTGTATGCACAATATATTATCATATTACGCGTCTTGCGAAAGACTGCAACGGCCATGACTTGCACACGGTGCGAACACTATGTAATCCCACTACGTCCGATGGTGTATGTAAAGTAATAACGGACTAATTAATGAATGTTGGCCGAAAAAAAGGTCGTCTCTTCGGCTCCGGTTTTTCTCGATAACGCACTTGAAATCGATTCATTTCGTTCACAACAACAATGACTTACACTGCAGGCACCCACATAAATATTAAAAACTATGGTTACGCGATATTACAGCTATTTTGACCGTTATCAATTGATGAATTCGATCGGATTCACGACCGACATCTATTTACGTTCTATAAATACACCATTCGATCGGAACGGGTGCCTGCAGGGGAGGGGTAGCAGATGCAATAAAATGTACGGTTTTCCGGATTTGATTAAACCTATACGCCTATTCTATTCGCGTATTATTTTTTAGCAGCAAAGCCGCCGTATTCGAAATTTGGAGAAAAAAAAACAATTATATTATTGTTGTACCTACATAATGTCTTCAGAAAAATTTGAATCGAAATCACTCTGCCCATGAACTAATATTATAAGGGCTGCGATAGCGTACCGTCGACTGGCGACGTCTGATGCAGTGATGTGTTTTTATATATACATACGTACCTATTCACACACGTGTATACGATTGTGGTGGTATAGTACCCCTCGTAGAATGAAAAAAAAAATATACGAATAACATATAATACGATATAGGCGGGTGTTGAAATGTTCATCTCTGGACGTTTATTCCAATACGTCAAACAGCATACGAAGGTATCCGCTTTTAGACATCGGCATATACCGTTGCACGAGCCGGATTTAGTCAACGGTTCTAAATTTAACACCCGACCCAGCGACAGACGGACGAGCGTCGCTTTTCCGTTTTCACTTCCAATATCCTCAAAATATATATTGTATTATAGTAGTCAATATACACACACACACACACGCACACACGCACATCCTCACAGACACACTCGCGGGTATATACCAGGGGCGGTAAAACTTTTTTTTATCATATGATATACCGAGGATATTATATAGACTATGATAGCTATTGAGTCATCATGACAATATCGTACGATATATTATACGCGCTCACAGTTGAATAATATAATAATATGTAAATCGGCTGGAAAATGTCACGACGATTTATCGTCTTCGTGGTCGGCCGCGCATCCCCGTCGAAATGTACTCGATCCACACAGACTTAAACAATACCACTAGACCGCTGACTTCCTACACCAGCATCCGTGGGCCTTATACTCATCGACCAGCTGCGTGAGCTGTGCGTCGGTCCTTCAGTCGCGCCCCCTGCTCTGTCTCAGCTGTAACGACGCATAAAGTAGGCGATATCATCATTCCTGCAGCCGGGCCGGGTCGGTCCGTGCGAGCAGAGTCCTACTCGGAGGGTGTCAGGGGGGGGGGAGGCTGCAGCCCCGGGCCCCTAGGATAATGTTTCGAATTTCAATTAACGCGGAACTCTTTGACCGGAACCGTCTGCAGCCATTTGACCGACTTCGACATTAAAGTCAAGTCGGCTGTGCAATGTCTAGTCGTATTATTCTATTGTATTATGACATTATATGTGTCTGTGGCTCGGTCATTGTACGCGTATGATGTGTGCTTAAGTGCGTGTATACGAATACATGTGTAGTTTACATGTATAATATAGGTTATGTGTACATTGGACTGGTCGCAGAGTGGAATGGCGCGCAGGTCAGGGATGGAAAACGGCGGCCAGCGGGTAGATTACACGATAAACACGTACGTATATCATATATGTATTACTAATGCTAATATTATATATATTGTGTATGGTCCGCCGACGAGTCCGCCCGACGATGACCGAATACGGTGTCGAGATGGGGGGGGGGGTGGAAGGATTATATCACCCACAGAGGTGTGCCTGGGGGTCCCGAGACGATTTCGTACCTACGTAATATTATGTATTAGGTGGCAGGGGTGGCAAAACAGAAGATTTGAACGTTTTCAAAGTCGATCCCCCTTTGTTAGAACTTTATTATTATACATCAAGTAGATACAATTAAATATTTGAATATTTCAGATTAATCTATTTGTGTGAAATGGTATTTATTCACAAGAAAGCTATAAAAGCTGAATAAAACATAGCTACGATTTTTGATGATCATTTAAAGCATCGACATCGTTTCGCAGTTAGCGACTATACCTCTTCCACAGATTAGATAATTAACTAATTGGTCAACGATAGGTAGATACGTGTATGACACACTTCTACGCAAACCGTATTTATTTTAATTAATTTTGAAATAATTAAGATATGTAATGTGTGAAACACTCATTTTTAGATAATTTTACACTTCAATTTTATCATTTGTAATAATATGTTTATTATGAATATAAGTGAAAAAGACTTGAAATTAAAAATACAATATTTTTTTACAATAGTCGATTCTCAGAAGTTCAAAATCAAAAAAAGTTTGGCCATCCCGTGTATATAATAGTGTACGTCAAGTCCGAAATTTCAAGTTTTACTGTTTTTTTGCGGCGCACTCCCCATTCGTTTAAATTATGCTTTTGTATGTAATGTAACAGCGGTTCTCAAACTGCGAGAGTAGGCTAGGAGCTCTGTAGCTCCCTGGGTATATATTATCTGTATTGATTAAATTCAAGTTATTCAATTATTATTATATTTCTTAGTAACATTTTTAATTTTTGTACTTGTATTCAATATTATTTGGACAATGCCTACCGATATGTATTATTTTAAACGTTTTAAACTGTAAACTATTTATGAATCCACATATTTTTTATAATTAACATAATTTTTTATGCATTATTGTTGCCTCAAATAGACATTTCTGAATTTTGGAGCTCCGCAATTTTTTTTTTTTAGTAACATAAGTCTCCGCGAACAAAAAGTATGAGAACCGCTGTAATATAATATAAAATATAATACCTGCGGGTAGTTATATACCTACATATATACGACAATTTCGTGAGAGGGGTCGTTTTGTGTATTACGGTATTATTAAAATTATTACTATCGTTATTTTTAATACAATAATAATATTATATACCATACGTGATATATGTATGGCTGGCGTCTGATTTAGCCATCTGTGCATGCGAGCGTGTTACGCATATTATATTATTGAAACGCTATTATACATACTAGTTGTATAAGTATTATTGTTGTTACATATATGTATAGGTACATCATATTATATATGTGACCACCAAAGACTTAAAGAATTAACGTCAACGGTGTCACGGAGTGTACATGAATTATTTTCAGACTATGATGCTCGTCTTGTAACATTTCCTAGGTAATTATTACGCAAGTAGGCGATTCCGGCTTTTTTCAGCCAAACAAATGTTTATCGGATTTGCTTGTTGAATTAGAAACACGGGTCCAAGTTATTCCATTTGCCATGTCTTTCTGTGGTTACACTCTGTATATAATTATAATATATTATAGTCGACCGAATTCTCAGTGTCATTTTAAATTACTAACTCAATTTAAATATTTTATTAAACGAAATAAATTATCATCGTTCTCTACCAATAGTAGTATTAAGGGAATTTCATAATTACAAATGCGTATTAACAAAATATTTGATTATTACAACGTTGCCTAAATTATATCGTCTGTTAATGTCTATAGCCAATGACGATAATATCGTCTACTATATAGTGTTGGGAATTAATTATATTGGCTAGGAATTCATGTTATTACCTAAATTGCATCATTGACGGTAACATATACAAATATATGTATAATGTGTGTGCGGCGTATACTCGCCCTGTCATCCGTCTCTCGATTTGACCCAGAAAGTTCACATCACGACACTATACGGCATCATACCTATAGACTCCTATTAAGCAGTTCCCACGTGTTAATACATGGTGCAGTACTCGAAATGGGGAGGGGGTGGGCAGAGCGACGGAGCTCCATTGAATTTTTTTTTGTTTTGTAACGGAGAGACGGCATAAACTAATACCCGAAATAATTTTTATTAAAATGTGGATTTAAATTGTTGTCAATGATTTACCAAATGAATTTCACGATTTTTAATGTCAAAAGCATGTTTGGTATGGTGAAACATATTATGCGTATTGCTGCCAAAATGGAAATCATAATAATATTTTTAAAAAACGGTGTTTTGAGTGACTGAATGTATAAAATGTACGTAATTTAAAAATTTACAGGAATGTACCTCACCTTACCAAACCTGTAGGGGGGACAAGGGCAGTTAGAACTCGGGAAATATCATATCATCTGTACCACGAGACGATTTTTTTTCTCCGAAGACCTTAGTTTAATAATATTTATCAATGAAGCGTTTAAAACAAAAATCGACTGTTAGTGGGTTAATCCGCGACACTGCAGCTGTGCTACGCGCATTATTATACATACCTAACGCGTTATTATTACCATTTAAACGCTCCACCAAAACGGGAAAGCGCACACAAAACGACTTATAATTATACGCGCGATACATCATATCGCAACTATATCCGTGCCACGATGTGGCATGAGTGTATAATATTTTTTTAAAACTATTTATTAATCTCCACTCGGCGTGCCTAATGCTCTTGCCCCGTACGTGTGTAATATGCCGCGGCGTGATGCTGATAGGAGGTTAGATCCTATCGAGTACACGATGATGTACTATAGGTAGCCCTCGTTTTCGGTAAACAAAATATTGTTATTATCCCCAGTTTACCGCTAAGCTGCCTTTCCACACATAATATCACAAACGCATAGTATACCTATACAGAGATTAAAACTCGGTCGATTGTTATTATACCGTGTACGCGAGTGAGTAACACACACACACACACACACATAGTCCTAAATCTGCAGTGGGCATATTAGGCACAATATTATATTATTATTATTATATTTAAAGCACCATCAATCACGCGCGCGTTGCCGCCGACTATATATAATACGTTGGCCGAGTGATAATTTAACGGATCTATAAACGTGCGCTGAGTACCTATACCTATGCCTACGATATATCGTATATATATCGTGAGTGCATTTATGAGTGAAAACGCCGATTTGTCGGCCCGATTTCAAACTCTCGACCGGAACTCGGGCGTTTTTAATAATACACCTATGATGTGACTGATGGCCACTCTCGGCGTTTTATCCTCGATACGTATATATTTTATCGTGTTATTCAACTGTATATGAATCGGAAAATACGCAGAAACTCAAAATAATATTATGCACCCATATGATACCCTATAGTCTATAGTGATAGAGGTCTAGACAGGAGGCTAAAAAGGCTATAGCCCCCCCCCCACACCCCCAATACAAAATTCCTGGCACTGAGTGCGAAGTATAATCATCGAGTACGGGCAGGATGATATTTACGCGTTGTGCAGTATAGGTAAAAATGCTGCAGGAATGCACTGGAAACGTAGGAAAAAAATCTCACGCAATAACGATAAAACTAATTGGTTTTTTGCTTAGGAAAACCGCAAAAAGTGAGGAGGTGGCTGTCAATTTTCCAATTTTCCATTTTGAGGGTCGCCTGATTTCAATACCTATACATATTATAATATAGTGCAACAGATAACAGTTTATATATTTTATTGTCACTTCACATAATAATATATTTGTTATACTTATACAATATGAGTGCACGGTGATGATTCACTATTTGTATATATTCTAATCTAATTATTTCATTGTTTAGAATGAGAAAAAGTTCATGATTAAGTATTATGGCTTGGTGAATCACTCTATATACACCATCGTACGAATAAATTATTGTTAATATTATTATTTATATAATACTGGTAGGCAGCTTAATAAACCTTCTACATAGCAGCTGGTTTTGTACTGGAATACCCTAATGGCCCTATGTGCGTACTATTCTCTGCACGAGACATGAGTATACAGTGTACAGCATTGTACACTTATGTGACGAATCTTATACGACATTTTTTCGGTAAAATTAATCTTTAGGTAGCTAATTTTAAATTATAATAATATACATAATCAATAATATTATTAAATACCGCTAGTATTGGCTTGTCGCTTTGTCAATGATTAATCCGTGGTATCATAAAATTAATTATATATTTATGTAATATTTATCCATGCATCAAATGCACTTGAATAATTTGAAGTATAATATAATATATGTGTACCATGTAAAATATTAAATTAGTGTCAGTTGTAAGGTAATAAGCTATACAGGCTATAAATAATGTAAAACTAATATAATATGAACAAAACTGTAAAAGATGTTAAAATATTTCGATTTCTAAAGCTATATATAATATTATATGCAAATAGATACCACTATCTTATTAGTATCATTTTTTTAAAACAGTTTTCATTTAGTTTTTCGTCGTTCGTATTTAATTGATATTAGATATTGTTACATGTTTTAGGAATTGTTTTGAGTTTAAAAATTTTAACAATCAACAGCATAACTGTATTCACTGACAAGCTTCAAATTCTTTTAAAAACTCTTTTCTCAAATCTGAATTCCAACTTAGAGCTAAATATTATATATTCTATTAT
Source organism: Myzus persicae (assembly GCF_001856785.1). Lineage (NCBI taxonomy): Eukaryota > Metazoa > Arthropoda > Insecta > Hemiptera > Aphididae > Myzus > Myzus persicae. The sequence continues at coordinate 102,991 of NW_019101991.1, read as the reverse complement.
ATAAGTTAATATTCTATGATAATTTTAAGTTCTGCTTATAACTAATAATAATATATATGAATAATAATAATAATAATAAATAATCAATAAAACGCCAATCGACAGAAATATTTATTAAAAAAAAAATTTTTAAATCATTAAATACATCTGAAAAAAAGGTAGGTAATAACGAGAAATATCATTATTTATGATATAAAAATAACAGCGTACCTACAATATTTTGTGTATAATTTTATATAGCGAAAATGTTGTATTGTTCGTGCTTCTGACAGGGTGGGGACTGACAATTTTCTAGAGCGGGTATCCACACCACCACCATCCCCATTTGACGTCGTCGCTTCAGCCCCTTACATATATTTTTATTTTATAGCCAGGGCGTGCTTATTCATTCTTAACGCTATCCCATTGTCATCTAACGTAAGGCGTACCTATATACATATATAATTAGTGAATATAAATGCATTGCAGGGAGAGGTCTTTTGAAATGTTCATTGTACGAGAAAAATAACAAAAATCGTGTTCAACCGACCAATCCGTGAAACTCTCGGTGTCTCATCGTTCAACCATAAAGCTGCGATACAAATCATATACGAATAATACTATTATTTATTGTATAGTTGCAGATGACGCGTTATTAGAAAACCGATTGTAAAATATCTGTTAATTATATGTAGATCATCTGAAAGCTCAAAAATAAATATATATGAACGCGATAAGCCGATATCGTATTACATTAATAACATAGATTACCGATACTTTGTCTAAGCTCTAAAGTACATATTTTATAAAACTATTTTTTACCATTTACACACAACTGTACTCAAATTCATGATTCCGACATTTTAATCAGGTATACGTACGCCTAAATCCTACAAGGGTTTAATAAGGTCCATAAGTTCCATAAGTTTAGCATACATTTTAGGGTTCGGTTCCTGTATGGCTAAACAAATTTGTATTTGAAGTAACTTTCAAAGACCATTTAAATTTTTTTTAAATTTCAGGGGCTCAGCCTATTGCACTGCTGAAAATATTATTATCTTAATTTAGCGTTTATAATAATATATTACTATGATGTACGCATATTGTATATAGTGAGGATGTATTGCTAAGATCTGACTTGAGTTATTTCAATGTAAAAGTTGAATGTATAACACATTTTTAAGGGATATATATATCATTAATTCATTGTACGAGTATATAGAAAAAAACAACAAAATGCATTATATTCACAGCCCGGTGGGTATCTAATACGACAACGTTATACCTATAGTATGAAGATTCGTCTTGTAGTAATAACATTTTTCTCAACTCTAATCCACCACAAGTATAATATTATAATTGGAAACGTATTTAAGAAATGATTTCGTACATATATTATCATGATTGTCATCCATCACATTTTACACCAAAACGACATGATTATTATATTTGAGAGACATTCAAGAGGATTACAAATGTATGTATAGGTACCTAACAATACTGCTATCTTTGTTAGAGTATAATATAACATATACCGTGCAAGTCTGCCACCGCGGATGATGATTTCAATTTTCAGTGCTGTGATAGTGTGATATTAAATTATTTGCGAGCTCGTAAACCGCTAATATTAGTGTCCCACGTTCCGTGATATTATTATTGTGCATACATTATTACACACACGAGAGCGAGCATTATATGTTATATATAATTAATATCATCGAAATACGCCGTACAGCGTACAACAAAAGTCTGGACAGATTTCATGTCATAAGTCTATGATACATTATTGTTGTCGTTTAAGGAAAACACTGTGTAAAGAAACGCGAAAAAACAAGAAAAATAAGTTACGAGAAAACGCCACCACACCGCGGGCTTTCACTTTTTGGGCGATTTTTCAACACTTAACTTCTTCAACAGTCGCTTGCGTGGGCATTGCAGTGGGAATAATAAGTCCAGCGGTGTCACGAACATATTTTTATCCATAAGGACATAAATAATGAAGATACACAACTATACACAAAAATAAAACCTGTCTATGCATGATTTTGTTTTTGATACCTATACGATAAATATTGATATATTAACGCAACAGGTTATTCTAATAGATATGTTTCATTACTATTAATCTGGTATAACTTCCAATAATAAATACCCAGTGCATACAATGCAATATAATATTATCTTCCTAGTTCCCATACATATTACATTCAACAATATATCACGTTTTGTTACCTACATATATAGATAAGTCCTGACTCCAACAGCAAAAAAGTAAAATATATATAGTAATAATTGCATAATACTGATTTATCACACTGAAATAAAATCAACATACTATTAATTATTCCATAACGACATAGGTTATCAAGTATAAAAATATTTTTACACTATGTCAAAATTACCCATGGACACACAAAATAATTGCATTGTCCCGGTAAATTGTTTTATACGTCACTGACGATATATTGACGCTGTATCTTACGTTAGTTTCTACGATTGAATTTATTTCTGTGCGTGTCCATATGAGAAGGACAAAGTTTACATACCTGTCGTCCCTCGAGACTTGGAAGAGTTAAAAAAAAAACCAATGGATCACTACAGCTGCCACCGATGAAGTGACAGCAGTTGATGTGTTCAAAAACACACACGAGTTGAATTAAACAATCAAATTGATGTCTGCCGTTAAGATTGTATTGGATGTCTCTTTTTTCAATCACATTTAATACAATTAAATACCTACTAATATTTCGTAATTGACCGCTGCACTATATGGCAATAATTCTTACTATAAAATAGGCATTCTTTGAAATCCTAGAAAGACTTGCTGCACGTTGCAGTATTATAATCATTTTAAAGGTATACACCTCAATCGGCGTTCGTGTGCTGATTATATGTGCATAATATGTGACGCCGGAGATGCACTGATGACGTGACCACCGTGGACCGTCTGGCGAATCGTATAAAATTAAACAATTCGGTCGTAGTTAAACCTAATGCCCGTATACCTAATATGTTATTAATTATTGTACGCGTATTGTATACACAATACGCCTTACCTATATTAATAGTGTTATTATTTTTTATTTATTTATCATATTTTTTTTTTATCCCGACGAGTCAAATCCCAACGGAAAATACCTATATATAATACGGATATACCTACAGCCTTCAAGCCACCACCGTTCGCGCATAATCTCATTTTCGACGAGTAATATAAAATAACATTATATTACAAAACAGAGCGATTTAAATAGGTTTTTTTATATATTTTTTTCCCATTCTAGCTGTAGGTTCGATTTGAACGTATCGCGCAACCCGAGATTACGATAACACTTTTTTTTATTAATATTCAACTCCTGTGTGTGTGTGTATAATGTATATATATTGTATAACTTTATTCACGACAGGAGATGATCCTCTCTAACGTCGTTATTCATAGCTCTCTCTGCGCAGTACAGGTGAGAATAATTATGTATTATAATATACATTACACGCGTTATATACACTAAATATTCTTATAATAAACTGCAGATATTTATATATGGGTTTTGGATGCGAAATTGACAGTATTTAAGTATAGACCCTAGTTAATTATAGTGTAGACTCCTAATTAATTACAGGTCCCTTAATCCTGCAGGATGATCGTTCGCTGTTTAGGCAGTCCTCGCTGTCTGAAAACACAACTGTGAGAAGCTATCTTATCTACACACGTTACAACGCGTATTGTTACAGGAGTATAGTTTGTATTTTATTCGAACGCTTTCAGTCGTCTCTATTTGAAATATTTTGATTAAATTTTTTAAAAAAATATTCATGCAACGATAATCTATATAAGTTGTTTTATAATCGAACTACTATATTGTGTTTTAGCTGCAATTTAATATACGTTTTATTATAAATAAAATAAAATAAATAAAAATGGGTTTATCAGAGCAGACGGGGGATGCAGGATCTGTAACTGTTGTTTTTATTTCATGTCCCTAAGGGGTTGGTGACCGAAAAAAGGTTGGAACCCCTTGACGTAACATGCGCTGTTTATATGGCGAAACGAGAAATCCTAAAACAAAATACGAGAAAAAATAAATCAATGTTTATCGACATAATACCATCGTTATAAATATACAACCTCATCATATCTTCTATAATAGGTGTATTTTACATAGATCACTGATCAATTCGAATGAAATGATAACGACTAAATTATAGAAATTCACTAGGTACTTTAGGTAAATTATTATAATCTCTATTTTTGTTTTTGAAAACTATGTAACTGAATAGTGATCATTTCCATAGTCGATCAGAAATCTTCATAGCGGTCTGACGAGAAGAGACTGACGGATCGGTCATTTTGAAAGATCGATGTTCACCAGCTGTATACGTTGTCATCTACTTACAAAGATTTCGGACGTAGAATATTTTCACGGACGTCATGACGCGACAATTATTATTATAGTCACTGGTCAGGTATACAGGGTGAATCGGGTTTTATTCAACCATGGACGATAACTTTATAAATAAAGATAGATATGTACTGCGATAATATTATAATGTACCATGATATGGGCAAACGGGAAATTGTGTGTTTTTGAACGCTCGAAGTAAAAAAAAATGTAAAACCATGAACTTCCCCATCATACATAGAAATGCCCACGGTTCGTGATATAAGTTCGCTATCACCCCGTATACGATTTTTGCTACTATAGACTCGCTCTGCTCCTATTACTGCACAATATAATATAATAATTATATCTGCCATAATGTATGTACGCGACACACAAAATACACAGTCGGGCTACGTGACGAACATTGCATCAATTATTGTCGATGCTAAGTACGCGGCAATTCGTTACAATATTATATATTACATATGTCGTAATATTGTTGGAATGTACAGACGAGTTTTGGAAAATCACCGTATGGTAATTATTATAATGAAATGTATGTATAATAATGACGTGTATATCGTATAATACGTAAGCCACAGTAGTTAAGCACAGTATCTGAACAATAAGGACCATGCGGTGTAACTGCAATATTACTGCAGCTATATACACCTATATACCACGCGGTATAATATGATTGCTACCATATACGGTACAATGTAAATTATAATATTAAGCACATAATATAATATAAGTTAAAATATATTGTACGCATAACTATTATAGTCACATAGAACGCGAGGTGCTCATTATTATGTTATTATACAAATTATTATGATAATAATATATACTCTTCGACTACTATTAATATATACGTATATGAGTACAGTTTCTGTCGTATATGTGTACAGTAGCGGATCTATAAGACATCCAATAAAGAACTGTTGTTGTTGTGCAGTGGTTAAGTTATATTATGAGTGGTGGTGTAACAAAGTTTTTAGAAACATTATAATATATTATTTTAAGACTAAATTTTAAAATATTGTAAAATACGAAACAAAAATATTGTTTGTTGAAATATGACGGCTGAAAAAAAGTATTTTGACAGTATTTAGGGAACACTAGACAAAAAGTAAAAGCAAGTATTTGAATACTTAACAGGTATAGAAAAACTGTATAAGCATTAATTTTACTCTGTCAATTTGTATCCACCCATTCACATGACCACTTCACGCATATCATAAAGTTTTAGATGTTTCAAATTTAGTATTTTCTTAGTGCCACTGCAGTAACCATGGTCAAACCATATCAAAAGAGACCACGGTATGAGGTGCAGTTTTATATAGAGAAAAAATTATAAAATACTAAATATATTAAATATAATACAAACGCGCTAAATCACCGAGAACGGAATGTCGAAAATAAGTCGCTTTTCAATCAGGATTTTTTTCATAACATTTATATGATAATATTATATTATATAATATCAATATCAATATATGCAATGTACATACCCATATAACATATATGGACGAGATAACATTATAACTCAGAGAATTCCTCAAGGATTCCGAGCGACGTCGCAGGAGATGATATTATATTATCACTCAAGCATAATATGTCACGCGTTTGAAACGAAAAAGGATCGTCTCAAAGATCTATCCTCACGAATACCCGCGGTAAATGTATACCTACGTTTATTTATACATCTGAGACGAGACACAATATATATGTTATATTATTATATACTATTATATAATATGTGGAACGACGCTAAGAGAATAATATTATAGGCATTTTTGTTCATCCTTTACCTAGCCTAAGATGTTTAACGTCAACGAGCCTTAGTTCGTTTCATATACTATAAGTTCATATAAGTATATATTATATTATAAATAGCATCAATAGATTTTAAAAGTGTTTAAACGATATCTATATGTATTTATATTTAATATTATATAATAAAACCATCAATTGATTTGGTCTAAAAATGTTGTACGATTTAATAAGGGAAAGTGGCGACCGGGTATGTTATGTATTCGTCCCAACGCTGAAATACTTATAATATAGGTTTGTTATTATTTGGTATTATTATATACTTACCTACAACTAGCATGCAAGCGTTCCAAACGTGTTTATACTATATTATATAGTAAAAACAAGTCCACGGGAAGTGATTTTAAACTCAAAACACCTGCTCTCTCAGTATGTATAGGTACTTATATTTATCTCGTTATTATACAGCCGAACGAGACTGATATTTTGATGGCACTTTGTACCTATAGCGTTTTTACTTTTAACAATTATTACTCTATATTATATTATGTTATAGGTACATAGTAAAAATCTACACGCATATTATTAAATAAAGTTACACCGATTTAAAATATATACATATTATATAAGAAACTGAACATCGTTTACATATTATATATGTATCTAAAAACAATTTTTAAATACATATTATGCATAAATTAGACGTTGTGGTTTAATATTATATATAATTGTTCTCTGCGCGATTTGTTTGTAATAATATAATATAAGAACAGGTGTTTTATGATAGCCATCTGAAATCACTTCCCAACCGTTGGCGAAGGATCTATTAATGCGATCTCGGTTTCGTTACACCACTTGATGCCAGACGGAGATAAGCATCCCTTAATATTTATCGACTTGGCATATTCTATGAGTGCAGACACTTCGAAAACAGTAAACAGAAAACAAAAACCTTCTGTTAAAATAACACATATTTTTTATTTTTACAAACGTTCTTTGGGCCAGACTACAATAACTGTTATGCATAGGAATTTTCTCGAATTGTTTCTGCTTTATGTATAGTATCAGAAAATACGAATGTCAAATTTATCCAGTAGTATATTCTAAGCATTTACAAAGGATAATCGCTGTACGTCGGGTAAAAGTTATAATAATATAATGGCATGTGAAGCAAATATCACGCAACACAGCTTGCCTTCAAACCGATAAATATTATGTAAAATGGAAAACATCCCCACTAAAAAAAAAAAATCGATCTGCTATACTTTGACCAGTGTATGCAAACTGATGGAACAGCTTATTACCATTAAATGTCGCAAACTGCGCCACTATTATAATATATGCAAAAATATGCAAACGAAAATTATGAGTATGTTTTGTCCGATTCGTCGCGTTAACATGTAGGTACACAAGTTATACGTATATGTATACATTAAAATATATATTATTATGGCGTGTGAAACACATTCATAACTCATGGTGTACCTACCTAAGGTTACGGTTCTAAGAATTTCCGAGACGAGTAAACAAATTATACAAACCACGCAGGTAAAGCATATACTTGGCGACTACACTCTCACTAGCGTTTAACGACACAATATTTTTAAATTTTTGAAAAAAAATTATTTTCAAACGGTTTGACACGACGCACAGTTATAGCCGTTCCTCGTTAGTATATATACTGCATAGAAAGTACTAATGTTTTACCACTTTCAGTATCGAAAACATAATATAGGTAATAATGTTATTCTAAAAATTGTAATTCGTCTTGATATTGAAAATAAGCTTTTTAAAAAAAAAAAAGTTTAGGAGTCTTCAAAACTAGTTGGTGGACCACACATTTTGCGGGATAGTGCACTATGGTGCAGCTATACGACCTACCTTAATATACTCCTTGCCCCCTTTACTCAATTTTTTTTTCTGAAACAAACACTTAAGTTCTGAGAACATTTTAATATATTTATTACAGTACGTATGTATATAGGTATGGCAGTAATATAGGCATATAGCGCATTTAAATCGGATCACCGCTCGTATTTACTGAAACAATCGCACACGCACATATTATAATGAAAACCATATGGGTTCATATATATATATATATATGTACCAGTTTTGTGCGTTGCGAAATATGAATTATATTGCAGTACAAACACCCATTTCAGTGGTAGCGTGCGGTGTATGTGCGTACACACTAAAGGCACGTCGCACGCATTATTAATACCCAGAGTTTAAACAGTAATAATATAAGAAAACATATATATATATATATACAAATACGGGTTTTTTTTCTCTCTTTGAAACGTGCAATAAATATTTCAATTGTGCGCTCAAGCCCCCCCGCCGCGCGCTCGCCGGCCACCGCAGGGGTCAATTATTGCCGTACTTGGCGCCGCAGAGCCGCTCGCCGCTGCCGCGTTTAACGCCCGCGCTGGCAGACGACGATTGCTGTATACTTATATATTTATACACACTGTGGATAAGATACCTATTAGTACCCGCGTACTAAGTAAAAATATTAAAGGTATTTTTTTACCGACCGGCTGCAGTAGTACGCTCTTGTTACATTGTATGTATTTAGTAAAAAAAATACTTATGATCCGTGTTCGTGCCTAGCAGCGGTATACTTTTTATAGACCGCGGTATAGCCATTGCGGTGGATATCGGGTATATGCACATATATTATCATTATACCGGAACACGGTTTTTGGTTTAATATGTCGTTTGAGAAGTTAAAGTTTAACTGACGGGAGTCCTAAACGTGTGAACACATAATTAATACGCAGCCCACCGTTCGTTCGTGAATGACAGTTGACGAAAAACGCGATATTTTCAACCGAGTAGGTATATAAATATTGTTTATTTATTTATTATAAAGTCGCGGAACGAGCGCTCTGTACACATTATATTAACACGCACAGCATAATATTTACAGACGAGCAAAACATTATTGCGCAGAACGCCAAGCTCGAGATACTGCACTTTTACCAAGGTATGCAGCCGCACTACACGGCGGCGAAATATGGAAATGGGAATAATATATGGTTCGAGATTAAAACCGTAGGTACGGATAACGATTTGATCGCTAGATTTATAAACTCGGGCGAGCTCAGGCCCAGTAAATAGTAAGAACGAGAGCAGACGTACCTGTCTACATAATAAATTATTATTTTTATTATTATTATGACATGTGTATACCTACTGCGGGCTACTACACATTATTACGTCGTTTTGTTTTCTATTTCGGCGGGCGCCAACGCGTATTACGTGATAATGCGCGTACACGATAATATATAATAATATTATTGTTGCGTGAACGAGGAGTATAGGGAGCGATCATCATCATCGTTAAACGACGACCGCGACGACTACGGCGTCTTACGAATCTATGTGCATTATATATTAGACGCATTATCGTCATTATTATTTTATGTATATGTGGCGGCGGAAGAAGAACTACGGTGATCGTAAGACGATGACGATAATGCGTATAATACCTCCATATCATAACTACATTTAGATATTTTATATTATAAAATATTAGCCATCCCGCAGCCGTTTTGATAATGTTACAACATACATAATAGTGCATCGTAAAAATAATTATCAGTCTTGCAGTGGCCCGGGGCTGAGGAATGGTGCAGCACAACGGGTGTATAATTCTTACAAAGGTGATCGTTCAACCGGTTGTAAACTTATTTTTGCTGTCGAATTTTGTGATTTTTGTGATGAAAAATAAAATAAATAATGTTTTTATTTAGTTAGAAGTATCCCATTATGTATTCGTGACACGAATTGATCATAAAAATCTAATTTTTTACTATTAACATTTTTTTTTTTTAGTTTTTTAAATGCTAACAAAACCAATTTGAAAATTGACTTTAAGAATTTTAGTCATGTAGCCCGTAGTTATACGGAGTGATCGATACAACTGGCTTCACTATTTTTGACGTATATTGACATTGGATGTAGGATATAAATATAGGCATATATAGATAGCTATTTTTATTAATACGCAACATTTTGAAGAATAGAGCTGTATACCTACAGAACTTTTCCGGGGTTGCAATGGTCTCAAAACCAATTTACTCGAATCATTTAAACTTTAAATGATTATATTGATAAAAAACCAATTTATTCAAAATCTGATAGACATATCGTAAAATGTATGAATAAATATTATTTTTCAGATTCTGAAGTTGTTTCCACCCTCCTACGCCCCCATTTAAAAAAAATCTTAACAAGCCTCCGCAAACTATACACAAGCGATATGCTTTTGCCCCCCCCCCTCGAGAAATTGGAGCATTCCTGCTACTATCGTAGTATTGGATAATCGTTGGACAAGTGTTGGATAAGTGTTTGGATTTAATTTAATCGATAAATATTATGAACCATGGAGTCTTATTCCCCCCTCCCCCAAAGATAACGATGTAAAATAACTAATAACGGACTCCCACGAAACCGACACGTCTGGGCATCATACATATACACCTGAACGTTAAGAAATAAAACAAAAAAAACTATTCCAGCAGTATAAAATATATAATATACCGAAGACCTTTTTTATACACACGTTTGTATACGATGTGCACACAATCATTATTATTTTCTACTGTACAGACAATATATTACCTATATTATATTATTATGTTCTCCGGGACGGTATTAATTTGAAAAACAAATATTTCGTGCACGCGATTGTGTTTCATTGGATCGATAGAACAGTAGGTATATTATACAATTTAATAATAATTTATACCTACATCGATATACGCATTATATACAGCTACTTATAATAATGATAATACTAACCCGCGGTTTTAAAACGACGTTATTAATTTTTATTTAAATTAAGTATGTATACACGGAATACTAATATTTACTCGCTCGTATTATAGGTATTACCTATACGTGTAGGTATTACACCAATTCAATTTTGTTTTCACAAACAAGAATACTATACTATCATAATATTATACCCGAGTGCGCATGATACACGTCCTGTCATGTTATTACATTATTCTGTATTTTTTTATTTCAGGAAAATTATTAAAGATTTCAACGCATTATGAGATGTTTAAGACACGTGACTGAAAATTGAAACAAGTATTTAACATCATATTTAGTTTGTCACATTGTTATGTAAAGTGTAGTGCGAGGATTAGCGTACGTTTAAATGACCACAAAGCATATATTATTGATAGTTAGTTAATTTGTTACAACTGTAAATAATATTATTGTATGCAATTTTACTTAATCGGTTTTAAATTTTTACTATCTAATTCCAAAATTATTTTGTAATATATTATGAAAATATTTTATTTACTTAAAAAACTGCCACTTAGTGTTAATAAATAAATAAATAAATATAGAACTAAGAATGTTACGCCCCAATGAAAACACAAGTAAACACAAAATAAAAAATTCTTATATCTACACTTAAAGTTCAATATAATGTACTAAAATACGGCTGGTTTCGATTATTTTTGTAATGATTTCGTAAATGCAATAGGTTACAACTGTTTAAACTTTAAATTCGATGCCAGTTATGCAGGTTTCACAGTTGCCACCACCACATTCCAGCTCCCTTGATTTCGAAGTTTGAATTATTTGGGTGAAATTGTGACATTGTCCCAATTAATATTCCCAGGTTTTAAACTATTCTGAACTTTGCATACTCATATTATTTACCCTTAAAAAAATATTTCCCAATATCTATGAATCAAAATCATATATCGTCACATCAAAATCTTAAAACGATGTCGTGTACGTTTTAAAATGCTATCATAACTTAATTATTTAAAACAAAAACATCATACAAATCCAATGTAAAATCTTGCTGGTTAATAATAATATTAATAATATTATACCTTTAAATTTAACGATTTGAACAATTTTTCCTAATATCACAAATAACAGAGAAAAGGAATATATTTCTGAAAAAAAAATGTACTACGAGTATAATATTATGCGTTTAGACATTCATGCTGATACGTCTATTATTATTAAAATCTAATTTTTAGTGTAAAATATCCTGGAAACTCAAAAATGTAGGGTACTCTAAATAAAAGTTCAAAATAAAATTGCACACACTTCGACAACAAAATACATGAAACGGATTTTGAACAAAACGAGCATCGCCTCTATTACATATATATATGGCTAGCTTTGAAAACAATGCTAAGTGCTCTGAAATCCCAACCATAAATGCATAACTATGTAAAAATAGAAAGGAACTTGCAAGATGTGCTGCAGCATGAGATCGAAGGTTGACACGAAACCTTCGTGTTTTTCTTTTCGGTATAATTTTCGCAATAGACTTGCGCCAGGCGTTATTATTTAGACTGCGCTCATTACAGCCGCGTTTCCCGTCCGGAAGTCATTATTTTGTGGTTCTACTATGAGGTTGGTGATTTGCGACTACACGACACGGGTTTATTTCGAATCGTATATATGATATAATAAACTCGACGTCTGCATCCGAAAATATACTTTGAAATGAATTCGTGACTCGGAAAATCGAACGTTCATATTATACCGTTTTTAAAATGCATTTCCCATGAATACTCTTTCTGTATTAATTTAAATTAAAATGTATATCATATTTTGTGGTACCCACCTGTACATTTATATTATTATAGATAATTATTGCACTCTCTCCAAAAAAGTTGTTCGGATTCGACATCAGCGCGAGAGCCGACAATCAATATATTGTCACTCGCTGGGTCTCTGGTGTGTTTATTAGAAGGTGGGCTTGAATATAAATAATACATGCATAGTGTAGAATTCGTTCATTTTTAAATAAATATTTTTTATACTTAATATTACCTATATTGTACGAGACACAAGCATATTATAAATTATAATACTCGACAGTCGACATGTTGATTATAACGTTAATAGTATTATATTAAACGTTTTTGTTTTCATCTCTCAGTCCGACAGCGACTCTAATAATATATGTACCGACCTAAACACCGTCGCTATATTAACTTATAAGCAATAACCATAATATAACATTGTACATGTACCTCGGTATGCTCGTAATGGCGTCCTCGGAAGCGCGTCATTCGCGTAAATCTATGGCAGAAATGTGCGTGCTGAAAAATATCGCGCCGCCCCGCGAGCTCAGGTTATTATCAACACGGCCGACAACCAGTCCGGTCGCTTTTCCGCACATACAACGCATTTAAAGATCGTTATAATATCATCTTGCACCTATTCTGTACACGTCACAATAACAATAATAATAATGCACAAATACGTACGTATCCTTGCGAGCTATCCGAATTCCTTCGAAAAAAATAATAAATAAATCGACTTTTTATACGTCAAAGTACCTATATACATTACGGGTTATTAATATAATATGTACCTATAATAGTGCCCGTGTAACCCGTGCTACATAAAAAAATTGGTTTTCTGATGTTTCGTGACTTGTCAAGATAACTTCTTCGGCGATGATATAGGTAACATAAATACGACATGTCGCGTATATGCGATATAAAAATTTATATTTTAACGTAATAAGTATTTTAATAAACGATTGGTGTACTAAATCATATATCATTAAATACGCTGCCGTTACGATAAATTATATGATATATATTATGGCTAAATGTGTTCATTAAATTTAATTTTACGTTTTATGATATCAGTTGCCGAAATCTATTCGCCGTTGCCCCCGTTCTTCGTATGCACCGCATTTAGAGCGAAAAATTAATAATAAATACCTATAGAGACTTTAATATTTGGATGAATAATTATTATAAAGACTTATTTCGAAAAAAATAACATTACGCAAAATATCCCACGTTTTTATCAAACTCGTGAGTAATAAAATTATAATATTTTGAACCATTTTATAATAGGTAGATATTATTGCTCATATTCTACAGAGGTTTTCATTGAATTTCCTGAACTTACTCGGGTAATTATATATTACTGCTGCTGTAAAAATGGTCGGTGGTTATCATTTGGAAAATAGAAGCTTATATTATATGGTCTTCGTCACCGGACACTCATTAAATGTTATGAAAAAATCAAAATGAGTATAATTGAAAATAATATGGTCGTTGCGCGAGTAACCTCTCAAGAATTCCAAAAATCAGAATCCGAATGAATTCATTATTATAAAATGGTGAAAAAAATAGTGGTGACATGCTTGATGAATCACACTGCTCGTACATCTAACGCGTTTCCTCGAATTCCCGTGACCACAGCGTCGTGCGTGTTTTATTGTAATATATGCATACCTATACCTAGGTTATAACATTATTAATATAAAACTGTAGTAGTACACTAAAACAACGGCCTGCTCGGTTTTCATTATAAAGTAATATTAATCGTTCCGGTCCGTCTGCGCAAACCGACCGGATCGTCGACGATTATCTATAAAAAGTCCGATGACCAGCAGTATAATAATAATTATCGGGCAATACCCACCCCCAGGGTATTGAATTATCAATCACCGTCGTATTCATTTATGTACACCTTCGATGTATTAAACGACACGAATCACAATATACAGGTAGGTAGTAGGTACGCTGATACTGATCAGTGATGTCACGGCATATATATTACCTATTTAATATGCGTGTTGTCGTTTCGACACTACATAATATAATCATATTTTATAATATAATATCAGTAATTATAACTGAGTGATTAAAGGTAGTTCGATTCAAGTCGGAAAACAAATTCAACGAGTTAAAAATGTGTATGTTTAACTACACGCATCTTATTTTAGAAAAATTCAGTCATTTAACATACTTGCACTTTTTTAAATAATACAATTTTTACAGTACACGATTTAGCTTGTCTTGGGTTCATCATGAACTGAGTGATGTACCTACACCTACGATTTTCAAGCTATAAACTATTCGATGCAAATTGGTGAAATGTCAAATTGATAACTATTTGCAATAAAATATATGATATTAATTTATTAGCTACCTATAAATAATAATATTATTGATCACTGGTTGCGTCGTGATTCTATCCGAAACCTAATCACCACGCGTTATCGTCAGTCAATGTGTACAACATTGTTGAGTCCGGACGATGAAAGTACTTATAACTATAAAGGTGCGAAAAACGTTGACTACGAAGATTATAATATGATCTGTGAACACTCTGCAGTGGTAGTTCACTACACAGGTATGTGGTGTAAATTGAAAATACTAGATGGTATTTATATAACTTTCATAATAATATCAAAAAATTAGAACTCATTAATGGACTAATATATTATTTAGGCATTATACAATACATATATTATACTATTGTCTATTATATTAGCTGATATACTCGCTAATACTCTGTTATTATAAATAAAAGGACAGGATATATGTATACCTATACACCACGCATTTATTATATATTTTAAATGGGCTCAGAGAGCAATAATATTGGCTGTTGTGAATACCTATATTTGATTTATAACATACTGAGTCTAAAATACTAATGTATCATGATCATATTATTTTGTGTCACTGTACTTATATAATATAATCAGTTTGGATCGAAAGAGTGAAAATAAAATAAAATCCTGTAATATGAGACGCTAACTACACACACCCGTATCTAAAACAATAATATAATATTATACTGACGTAGGGATTATGTATCTACGCGAACGTATGGAAATAATATTATTATTATCATAGTTATTACATTATATAAGGTGAAAACCGTCGACTCGTCGCTGTTTTCGCGGTATTCGCAGGTTTCTTTAGTTCTATATTATTACTCGCGATGATCTCGTTTTCGCCATCACTGTTGCCACTCACGATTTCCTTCCTTGAAGACGAGACATCTATAATACAATATCTTCTGATATATCCTACGCATTGGCGAGAAATACATCACAGTCATAATAGAATATATAATAATAATGTATAGTTTTTAATGGATGTTTGTTCGAACTCGGCAAACAAACAAAATCGTACATAATCAGTAGTCACCCCCGCCCAAAAATCTATATTCAAGCAAAGGTTCAATATAATACGATATTGTTTATGCCAACTATTTGATTTTTAAGTAATTTCTTCAAAAGTCTAATTTACATTTTTAAAACCACCGTATCATACTCTTTCACATACTAAGAGTGTATAATATTCACTAGAACTAGAACCAAAACCTTACCTCTGCGATTTTAAGAATCGACATTTAAACAAAAAAAAAAAAACAACAAAGGTTTGTTTAAAGCCTTCTTTTTAATACCAAGTAAGTAAAAGAAAACTAGGTTTGTATACTGCTCAGTAAATTCGCAGTAATAACAGTAAAACGAAAAAGTGTGACGTCAAAACGGATTTAACTGCAAGAACATTTCGAATTTGTCCGAAAGTGTAAATAAAAATATTATTGTTCTGTACTGCCGATGTTTACGATCAGCCTGCACGGTCGTCGTAAATCGTAATAATATATCAAAAATCGTTTTGACAACTCGCGATTTCAACTGTTTTATGTATTATATTGATAAATAGGTACTCTTACAATTCCAATCGAAACGCTATGTGTATATTAAACATATATCTGTAGGTGAGACCTTCTCTACTTCGACCGTAGGTACAAAGGTGCACCTCTCTCAGTGGCAAAGCGTTTACACAATATATCGATGAAGTGTCACTATTTTCCTTCCTCACCAACCCCGCAGAAGCTATATATTATATACACACATATTATATTATAAATAGCAGGCACTGCATTTATATTGGTTTTACAATATATTATAATATGTATGATATGTGCGTGGTGCGTATAACATGTTTTCGTGAATACTATCGTATAGATAACGGTTTTCGGGAGTAGATCGGAAAACCCGAGCCGGAAAATCATCATTCCGGTCTCGAGGACAATATTATATTTCGTATCAAAATGGCCTAAAACCCGAAACCATCGATAACGCCGAGCCGAGTTTCAAAAAAAAATGTCAATTATTTAATATGATGTGGGTATTGCAACGGCCAACGGCACTGCATCATTTGATGCAGTTCGACTTTATTATTTGCGAGCTACTATGTACAGTAAAATATATCCGTGAACGGATCACGCCTGCATTTGCACAAAACTACACTTTTTACAAGTGAGAGCATAATCGAGAGTACATTTTTAAAAGCAAAGAGGGAACAAGAATCAAAACGTATAACTTTCCGCAGGTGTAGAAAATATTATATTTTCGGAAGTCCCCGCGGTTCGAGAGATACTTTATTAACCCCCACACGTACCGCGCCATAATATATTTTATAAACACATACTTGTATAATATGCTAGGTATATATTTATTTTATTATATTTGAACGACGCTCCACGGCATAATATATATATATATGTGTGTGTGTGTGTGTGTGTGTGTGTGTGTGTGTGTGTGTGATGTATGTTCATAGTACAAACGTGACAAAGTAGTAAACTCGAAAACCGCGACGTGCTCCGCGTGTCATTTGCGTACAAAACCCGCGGGAGACTATAATATGGGCCGTACAATAACCAATCGATTTACCTGCAGTACAGTATGTATATTGGTTACCTATACACCTATACACACCATTTCTGATACGTATATGCGTACATTACAAAATAATAAAATAACCCTACCTGTCCAAACATTGACGGGTGCATATTCAAATCATTATCGTATACAGCGTGTTTCAGAGAAGCAGAAGAGTGCCTCTACGTCTAATAAAATTGATGGATACTATATTAAAGCAGTTATAATGCATAGGCATTCGTAAATAATCAAAGGTAGAACACGTGGTTTCGAACGAAATTTGTAAACCATAAATTAAAATCCAACAAACCTCGGTATATCATGTGGCTGCTTAATATAAATTTATATACTAGTATGTATTATGTTTCATATTATGGTGACATAATAAAGTACAAATAACCTATTTTTTTTCTTCTGCAAACTTATATTTGAATGTATGAAGTGGATAGCACGACTACGTGAACAATTGATGACTGGTGTGCCATACACTCCCATACTTATATAATGTAATTATATTTTACGGTTGTAAAATCATCTTCTGTTCATTAATAATTAATAAATACCGAATAACCAGAAAAAGACAACAACTTTTCAGTTTTCACGCTATGTGAATATAATATTATGGTTTATTATACATAGTATTTTCTTAAGCACCCTGTATATTATTAAGTTGCTTGTCACCGGCGAATTATATACGGTAGGTACATAATATATAGACATGCGTACAGGCACCATATATGTAAATAAATGTTATGGTCGGTCCGGTATACAGATTGAAAAATTATCGTATCCGCCGAGCCGAAGTAACCAGTAAACATGTACCTATATATAAAGATAATATTATGGTCACAACATTTTATATGCATATACATTATACATAACACATACCTATACCGACGTAGGTACCTATGTATATACCGTCCGTTATAGCTTATAATACTTTGTCAATCCCTCCGGGAAACACGAATACGGATTTCTTTTGAACTCGGGAAACGGTTTCGTCTATTTATTTTGGTCGTCAACCTGAAGCGCAAACACATTCCCTAGCCCGCGATAGTCGGTCCGATAGATAGATAATATTAATATGACCTACCAGTGTGTTGTTGTCCGCACATAAAATTAAAATGCTGCAGGTACACTGGCCGCGGTTGACCGCAGTAGGCAAGAAAAATCCCGTATAATCGTATTTATTAAAAAAA